>NC_079191.1:447953627-447986127 GCF_029499605.1 Hyla sarda | reverse complement strand
CATCACCATTATCACATCTCATCACCATTGTCACATCACATCACCATTATCACATCACCATTATCACATCACATCACCATTATCACATCACCATTATCACATCACATCACCATTGTCACATCACATCACCATTGTCACATCACCATTATCACATCACATCACCATTATCACATCACCATTATCACATCACATCACCATTATCACATCACATCACCATTATCACATCACATCACCATTGTCACATCTCATCACCATTGTCACATCACCATTGTCACATCTCATCACCATTGTCACATCACCATTGTCACATCGCCATTGTCACATCACATCACCATTATCACATCACCATTGTCACATCACATCACCATTGTCACATCACCATTGTCACATCACATCACATCACATCACCATTGTCACATCACCATTGTCACATCACATCACCATTATCACATCACATCACCATTATCACATCACATCACCATTATCACATCTCATCACCATTGTCACATCACCATTGTCACATCACCATTGTCACATCACATCACCATTGTCACATCACATCACCATTATCAGATCACCATTATCACATCACCATTGTCACATCACCATTATCACATCACATCACCATTATCAGATCATCATTATCACATCACCATTGTCACATCTCATCACCATTGTCACATCACATCACCATTATCACATCACCATTGTCACATCACATCACCATTGTCACATCACCATTGTCACATCACATCACCATTGTCACATCACCATTGTCACATCACATCACCATTATCACATCACATCACCATTATCACATCACCATTGTCACATCTCATCACCATTATCACATCACCATTGTCACATCACATCACCATTGTCACATCACATCACCATTATCAGATCACCATTATCACATCACCATTGTCACATCACCATTATCACATCACATCACCATTATCAGATCATCATCACATCACCATTGTCACATCTCATCACCATTATCACATCACCATTGTCACATCACATCACCATTGTCACATCTCATCACCATTATCACATCACCATTGTCACATCACATCACCATTATCACATCTCATCACCATTATCACATCACCATTATCACATCACATCACCATTATCACATCACATCACCATTGTCACATCACCATTATCACATCACCTTTGTCACATCACATCACCATTGTCACATCACATCACCATTATCACATCACATCACCATTATCACATCACATCACCATTATCACATCACCATTGTCAAATCACATCACCATTATCACATCACATCACCATTGTCACATCACATCACCATTGTCAAATCACATCACCATTATCATATCACATCACCATTGTCACATCACATCATCATTGTCACATCTCATCACCATTATCACATCACCATTGTCACATCACATCACCAATATCACATCACATCACCATTATCACATCACCATTGTCACATCACATCACCAATATCACATCACCATTGTCACATCACCATTGTCACATCACATCACCATTATCACATCACCATTGTCACATCACATCACCATTATCACATCACCATTATCACATCACATCACCATTATCACATCACATCACCATTGTCACATCTCATCACCATTATCACATCTCATCACCATTATCACATCACCATTGTCACATCACATCACCATTGTCACATCACCATTATCACATCACATCACCATTGTCACATCACCATTGTCACATCACATCACCATTATCACATCACCATTGTCACATCACATCACCATTGTCACATCTCATCACCATTATCACATCACCATTGTCACATCACATCACCATTATCACATCTCATCACCATTATCACATCACCATTATCACATCACATCACCATTATCACATCACATCACCATTATCACATCACATCACCATTGTCACATCACCATTATCACATCACATCACCATTGTCACATAACCATTATCACATCACATCACCATTATCACATCTCATCACCATTGTCACATCACCATTGTCACATCACCATTGTCACATCTCATCACCATTATCACATCACATCACCATTGTCACATCACATCACCATTATCACATCACCATTGTCACATCACCATTGTCACATCACATCACCATTGTCACATCACCATTGTCACATCACATCACCATTATCACATCACATCACCATTATCACATCACCATTGTCACATCACATCACCATTGTCACATCTCATCACCATTATCACATCACCATTGTCACATCACATCACCATTGTCACATCACATCACCATTATCACATCACCATTGTCACATCACATCACCATTGTCACATCACATCACCATTGTCACATCACATCACCATTATCACATCACATCACCATTGTCACATCACCATTGTCACATAACCATTGTCACATCACATCACCATTATCACATCACCATTGTCACATCACATCACCATTGTCACATAACCATTATCACATCACATCACCATTATCACATCTCATCACCATTGTCACATCACCATTGTCACATCACCATTGTCACATCTCATCACCATTATCACATCACATCACCATTGTCACATCACCATTATCACATCACATCACATCACCATTGTCACATCACATCACCATTATCACATCACATCACCATTGTCACATCACCATTATCACATCACATCACCATTGTCACATAATCATTATCACATCACATCACCATTATCACATCTCATCACCATTGTCACATCACCATTGTCACATCTCATCACCATTATCACATCACCATTGTCACATCACATCACCATTATCACATCACCATTGTCACATCACATCACCATTATCACATCACCATTATCACATCACCATTGTCACATCACCATTGTCACATCACATCACCATTGTCACATCACCATTGTCACATCACATCACCATTATCACATCACATCACCATTATCACATCACCATTGTCACATCACATCACCATTGTCACATCACCATTGTCACATCACATCACCATTATCACATCACATCACCATTGTCACATCTCATCACCATTATCACATCACCATTGTCACATCACATCACCATTGTCACATCACATCACCATTATCACATCACCATTGTCACATCACATCACCATTGTCACATCACATCACCATTGTCACATCACATCACCATTGTCACATCACATCACCATTATCACATCACATCACCATTGTCACACATCACCATTGTCACATAACCATTGTCACATCACATCACCATTATCACATCACCATTGTCACATCACATCACCATTGTCACATCACCATTGTCACATCTCATCACCATTATCACATCACATCACCATTGTCACATCACCATTATCACATCACATCACCATTGTCACATCACCATTGTCACATAACCATTATCACATCACATCACCATTGTCACATCACCATTATCACATCACATCACCATTGTCACATAATCATTATCACATCACATCACCATTATCACATCTCATCACCATTGTCCACATCACCATTGTCACATCACCATTGTCACATCTCATCACCATTATCACATCACCATTGTCACATCACCATTGTCACATCACCATTGTCACATCACATCACCATTATCACATCACCATTATCACATCACCATTGTCACATCACCATTGTCACATCACATCACCATTGTCACATCACCATTGTCACATCACATCACCATTATCACATCACATCACCATTATCACATCACCATTGTCACATCACATCACCATTGTCACATCTCATCACCATTATCACATCACCATTGTCACATCACATCACCATTATCACATCACCATTGTCACATCACATCACCATTGTCACATCACATCACCATTGTCACATCACATCACCATTGTCACATAACCATTGTCACATCACATCACCATTATCACATCACATCACCATTGTCACATCATCATTATCACATCACCATTGTCACATCACATCACCATTGTCACATCTCATCACCATTATCACATCACCATTGTCACATCACATCACCATTATCACATCTCATCAGCATTATCACATCACCATTATCACATCACATCACCATTATCACATCACCTTTGTCACATCACATCACCATTGTCACATCACCATTGTCACATCACCATTGTCACATCACATCACCATTATCACATCTCATCACCATTATCACATCACCATTGTCACATCACATCACCATTATCACATCACCATTGTCACATCACATCACCATTATCACATCACCATTATCACATCACATCACCATTGTCACATCACATCACCATTATCACATCACATCACCATTATCACATCACATCACCATTGTCACATCACATCACCATTGTCACATCACATCACCATTGTCACATCTCATCACCATTATCACATCACCATTGTCACATCACATCACCATTATCACATCACCATTGTCACATCACATCACCATTATCACATCACATCACATCACCATTGTCAAATCACATCACCATTATCACATCACATCACCATTGTCACATCACCATTGTCACATCACCATTATCACATCACATCACCATTGTCACATCACATCATCATTGTCACATCTCATCACCATTATCACATCACATCACCATTATCACATCACCATTGTCACATCACATCACCAATATCACATCACATCACCATTATCGCATCACCATTGTCACATCACATCACCATTATCACATCACCATTGTCACATCACATCACCATTATCACATCACATCACCATTGTCACATCACCATTGTCACATCACATCACCATTGTCACATCACCATTATCACATCACATCACCATTGTCACATCACCATTGTCACATCACATCACCATTATCACATCACCATTTTCACATCACCATTATCACATCACCATTATCACATCACCATTATCACATCACCATTATCACATCACATCACCATTGTCACATCACCATTATCACATCACATCACCATTGTCACATAACCATTATCACATCACATCACCATTATCACATCACCATTATCACATCACATCACCATGGTCACATCACCATTGTCACATCACATCACCATTGTCACATCACATCACCATTGTCACATCACATCACCATTGTCACATCACCATTGTCACATCACATCACCATTGTCACATCACATCACCATTGTCACATCACCATTGTCACATCACCATTGTCACATCACATCACCATTATCACATCACATCACCATTATCACATCACCATTGTCACATCACATCACCATTATCACATCACATCACCATTATCACATCACCAATGTCACATCACATCACCATTGTCACATCACATCACCATTATCACATCATCATTATCACATCACCATTGTCACATCACATCACCATTATCACATCACATCACCATTGTCACATCATCATTATCACATCACCATTGTCACATCACATCACCATTATCACATCTCATCACCATTATCACATCACCATTATCACATCACATCACCATTATCACATCACCATTATCACATCACCATTGTCACATCACCATTATCACATCACCATTATCACATCACCTTTGTCACATCAAATCACCATTGTCACATCACCATTGTCACATCACATCACCATTATCACATCACCATTATCACATCACATCACCATTGTCACATCACATCACCATTATCACATCACCATTATCACATCACATCACCATTGTCACATCACATCATCATTGTCACATCTCATCACCATTATCACATCACATCACCATTATCACATCACATCACCATTATCACATCACCATTGTCACATCACATCACCAATATCACATCACATCACCATTGTCACATCACATCACCATTGTCACATCACATCACCATTATCACATCTCATCACCATTGTCCCATCACCATTATCACATCACATCACCATTGTCACATCACATCACCATTGTCACATCACCATTGTCACATCACATCACCATTGTCACATCACATCACCATTATCACATCACATCACCATTGTCCCATCACCATTATCACATCACATCACCATTGTCACATCACCATTGTCACATCACATCACCATTGTCACATCACATCACCATTATCACATCACATCACCATTATCACATCACATCACCATTGTCACATCACATCACCATTGTCACATCACATCACCATTATCGCATCACATCACCATTATCACATCACATCACCATTGTCACATCACATCACCATTGTCACATCACATCACCATTGTCACATCACATCACCATTATCACATCACCATTATCACATCACATCACCATTGTCACATCACATCACCATTATCACATCACCATTGTCACATCACATCACCATTGTCACATCTCATCACCATTATCACATCTCATCACCATTGTCACATCACATCACCATTATCACATCACCATTATCACATCACATCACCATTATCACATCACCATTATCACATCACATCACCATTGTCACATCACCATTGTCACATCACATCACCATTGTCACATCACCATTATCACATCACCATTATCACATCACATCACCATTATCACATCACCATTATCACATCACATCACCATTATCACATCACATCACCATTATCACATCACATCACCATTGTCACATCTCATCACCATTGTCACATCACCATTGTCACATATCATCACCATTATCACATCACATCACCATTGTCACATCACCATTGTCACATCGCCATTGTCACATCACATCACCATTATCACATCACCATTGTCACATCACATCACCATTGTCACATCACCATTGTCACATCACATCACATCACCATTGTCACATCACCATTGTCACATCACATCACCATTATCACATCACATCACCATTATCACATCTCATCACCATTGTCACATCACCATTGTCACATCACCATTGTCACATCACATCACCATTGTCACATCACATCACCATTATCAGATCACCATTATCACATCACCATTGTCACATCACCATTATCACATCACATCACCATTATCAGATCATCATTATCACATCACCATTGTCACATCTCATCACCATTGTCACATCACATCACCATTATCACATCACCATTGTCACATCACATCACCATTGTCACATCACCATTGTCACATCACATCACCATTGTCACATCACCATTGTCACATCACATCACCATTATCACATCACATCACCATTATCACATCACATCACCATTGTCACATCTCATCACCATTGTCACATCACCATTGTCACATATCATCACCATTGTCACATCACCATTGTCACATCGCCATTGTCACATCACATCACCATTATCACATCACCATTGTCACATCACATCACCATTGTCACATCACCATTGTCACATCACATCACATCACCATTGTCACATCACCATTGTCACATCACATCACCATTATCACATCACATCACCATTATCACATCACCATTGTCACATCTCATCACCATTATCACATCACCATTGTCACATCACATCACCATTGTCACATCACATCACCATTATCAGATCACCATTATCACATCACCATTGTCACGTCACCATTATCACATCACATCACCATTATCAGATCATCATCACATCACCATTGTCACATCTCATCACCATTATCACATCACCATTGTCACATCACATCACCATTGTCACATCTCATCACCATTATCACATCACCATTGTCACATCACATCACCATTATCACATCTCATCACCATTATCACATCACCATTATCACATCACATCACCATTATCACATCACATCACCATTGTCACATCACCATTATCACATCACCTTTGTCACATCACATCACCATTGTCACATCACATCACCATTATCACATCACATCACCATTATCACATCACCATTGTCAAATCACATCACCATTATCACATCACATCACCATTGTCACATCACATCACCATTGTCAAATCACATCACCATTATCATATCACATCACCATTGTCACATCACATCATCATTGTCACATCTCATCACCATTATCACATCACCATTGTCACATCACATCACCAATATCACATCACATCACCATTGTCACATCACATCACCAATATCACATCACCATTGTCACATCACATCACCATTATCACATCACCATTGTCACATCACATCACCATTATCACATCACCATTATCACATCACATCACCATTGTCACATCACATCACCATTATCACATCACATCACCATTGTCACATCTCATCACCATTATCACATCTCATCACCATTATCACATCACCATTGTCACATCACATCACCATTGTCACATCACCATTATCACATCACATCACCATTGTCACATCACCATTGTCACATCACATCACCATTATCACATCACCATTGTCACATCACATCACCATTGTCACATCTCATCACCATTATCACATCACCATTGTCACATCACATCACCATTATCACATCTCATCACCATTATCACATCACCATTATCACATCACATCACCATTATCACATCACATCACCATTGTCACATCACCATTATCACATCACCTTTGTCACATCACATCACCATTGTCACATCACATCACCATTATCACATCACATCACCATTATCACATCACATCACCATTATCACATCACCATTGTCAAATCACATCACCATTATCACATCACATCACCATTGTCACATCACATCACCATTGTCAAATCACATCACCATTATCATATCACATCACCATTGTCACATCACATCATCATTGTCACATCTCATCACCATTATCACATCACATCATCATTGTCACATCTCATCACCATTATCACATCACCATTGTCACATCACATCACCAATATCACATCACATCACCATTATCACATCACCATTGTCACATCACATCACCATTATCACATCACCATTATCACATCACATCACCATTGTCACATCACATCACCATTATCACATCACATCACCATTGTCACATCTCATCACCATTATCACATCTCATCACCATTATCACATCACCATTGTCACATCACATCACCATTGTCACATCACCATTATCACATCATATCACCATTGTCACATCACCATTGTCACATCACATCACCATTATCACATCACCATTATCACATCACATCACCATTATCACATCACATCACCATTGTCACATCACCATTATCACATCACATCACCATTGTCACATAACCATTATCACATCACATCACCATTATCACATCTCATCACCATTGTCACATCACCATTGTCACATCACCATTGTCACATCTCATCACCATTATCACATCACATCACCATTGTCACATCACATCACCATTATCACATCACCATTATCACATCACCATTGTCACATCACCATTGTCACATCACATCACCATTGTCACATCACCATTGTCACATCACATCACCATTATCACATCACATCACCATTATCACATCACCATTGTCACATCACATCACCATTGTCACATCTCATCACCATTATCACATCACCATTGTCACATCACATCACCATTGTCACATCACATCACCATTATCACATCACCATTGTCACATCACATCACCATTGTCACATCACATCACCATTATCACATCACATCACCATTGTCACATCACCATTGTCACATAACCATTGTCACATCACATCACCATTATCACATCACCATTGTCACATCACATCACCATTGTCACATAACCATTATCACATCACATCACCATTATCGCATCTCATCACCATTGTCACATCACCATTGTCACATCACCATTGTCACATCTCATCACCATTATCACATCACATCACCATTGTCACATCACCATTATCACATCACATCACCATTGTCACATCACATCACCATTATCACATCACATCACCATTGTCACATCACCATTATCACATCACATCACCATTGTCACATAATCATTATCACATCACATCACCATTATCACATCTCATCACCATTGTCACATCACCATTGTCACATCTCATCACCATTATCACATCACCATTGTCACATCACATCACCATTATCACATCACCATTGTCACATCACATCACCATTATCACATCACCATTATCACATCACCATTGTCACATCACCATTGTCACATCACATCACCATTGTCACATCACCATTGTCACATCACATCACCATTATCACATCACATCACCATTATCACATCACCATTGTCACATCACATCACCATTGTCACATCTCATCACCATTGTCACATCACCATTGTCACATCACATCACCATTGTCACATCACATCACCATTATCACATCACCATTGTCACATCACATCACCATTGTCACATCACATCACCATTGTCACATCACATCACCATTATCACATCACATCACCATTGTCACATCACCATTGTCACATAACCATTGTCACATCACATCACCATTATCACATCACCATTGTCACATCACATCACCATTGTCACATAACCATTATCACATCACATCACCATTATCGCATCTCATCACCATTGACACATCACCATTGTCACATCACCATTGTCACATCACATCACCATTATCACATCACATCACCATTGTCACATCACCATTATCACATCACATCACCATTGTCACATCACATCACCATTATCACATCACATCACCATTGTCACATCACCATTATCACATCACATCACCATTGTCACATAATCATTATCACATCACATCACCATTATCACATCTCATCACCATTGTCACATCACCATTGTCACATCTCATCACCATTATCACATCACCATTGTCACATCACATCACCATTATCACATCACCATTGTCACATCACATCACCATTATCACATCACCATTATCACATCACCATTGTCACATCACCATTGTCACATCACATCACCATTGTCACATCACCATTGTCACATCACATCACCATTATCACATCACATCACCATTATCACATCACCATTGTCACATCACATCACCATTGTCACATCACCATTGTCACATCACATCACCATTATCACATCACATCACCATTGTCACATCTCATCACCATTATCACATCACCATTGTCACATCACATCACCATTGTCACATCACATCACCATTATCACATCACCATTGTCACATCACATCACCATTGTCACATCACATCACCATTATCACATCACATCACCATTGTCACATCACATCACCATTATCACATCACATCACCATTGTCACATCACCATTGTCACATAACCATTGTCACATCACATCACCATTATCACATCACCATTGTCACATCACATCACCATTGTCACATCCCCATTGTCACATCTCATCACCATTATCACATCACATCACCATTGTCACATCACCATTATCACATCACATCACCATTGTCACATCACCATTGTCACATAACCATTATCACATCACATCACCATTGTCACATCACCATTATCACATCACATCACCATTGTCACATAATCATTATCACATCACATCACCATTATCACATCTCATCACCATTGTCACATCACCATTGTCACATCACCATTGTCACATCTCATCACCATTATCACATCACCATTGTCACATCACCATTGTCACATCACCATTGTCACATCACATCACCATTATCACATCACCATTATCACATCACCATTGTCACATCACCATTGTCACATCACATCACCATTATCACATCACATCACCATTATCACATCACCATTGTCACATCACATCACCATTGTCACATCTCATCACCATTATCACATCACCATTGTCACATCACATCACCATTATCACATCACCATTGTCACATCACATCACCATTGTCACATCACATCACCATTGTCACATCACATCACCATTGTCACATAACCATTGTCACATCACATCACCATTATCACATCACATCACCATTGTCACATCATCATTATCACATCACCATTGTCACATCACATCACCATTGTCACATCTCATCACCATTATCACATCACCATTGTCACATCACATCACCATTATCACATCTCATCAGCATTATCACATCACCATTATCACATCACATCACCATTATCACATCACCTTTGTCACATCACATCACCATTGTCACATCACCATTGTCACATCACCATTGTCACATCACATCACCATTATCACATCTCATCACCATTATCACATCACCATTGTCACATCACATCACCATTATCACATCACCATTGTCACATCACATCACCATTATCACATCACCATTATCACATCACATCACCATTGTCACATCACATCACCATTATCACATCACATCACCATTGTCACATCACATCACCATTGTCACATCACATCACCATTGTCACATCACATCACCATTGTCACATCACATCACCATTGTCACATCTCATCACCATTATCACATCACCATTGTCACATCACATCACCATTATCACATCACCATTGTCACATCACATCACCATTATCACATCACCATTGTCACATCACATCACCATTATCACATCACATCACATCACCATTGTCAAATCACATCACCATTATCACATCACATCACCATTGTCACATCACCATTGTCACATCACCATTATCACATCACATCACCATTGTCACATCACATCATCATTGTCACATCTCATCACCATTATCACATCACATCACCATTATCACATCACCATTGTCACATCACATCACCAATATCACATCACATCACCATTATCGCATCACCATTGTCACATCACATCACCATTATCACATCACCATTGTCACATCACATCACCATTATCACATCACATCACCATTGTCACATCACCATTGTCACATCACATCACCATTGTCACATCACCATTATCACATCACATCACCATTGTCACATCACATCACCATTATCACATCACCATTTTCACATCACCATTATCACATCACCATTATCACATCACCATTATCACATCACCATTATCACATCACCATTATCACATCACATCACCATTGTCACATCACCATTATCACATCACATCACCATTGTCACATAACCATTATCACATCACATCACCATTATCACATCACCATTATCACATCACATCACCATGGTCACATCACCATTGTCACATCACATCACCATTATCACATCACCATTGTCACATCACATCACCATTGTCACATCACATCACCATTGTCAAATCACCATTGTCACATCACATCACCATTGTCACATCACATCACCATTGTCACATCACCATTGTCACATCACCATTGTCACATCACATCACCATTATCACATCACATCACCATTATCACATCACCATTGTCACATCACATCACCATTATCACATCACATCACCATTATCACATCACCAATGTCACATCACATCACCATTGTCACATCACATCACCATTATCACATCATCATTATCACATCACCATTGTCACATCACATCACCATTATCACATCACATCACCATTGTCACATCATCATTATCACATCACCATTGTCACATCACATCACCATTATCACATCTCATCACCATTATCACATCACCATTATCACATCACATCACCATTATCACATCACCATTATCACATCACCATTGTCACATCACCATTATCACATCACCTTTGTCACATCAAATCACCATTGTCACATCACCATTGTCACATCACATCACCATTATCACATCACCATTATCACATCACATCATCATTGTCACATCACATCACCATTATCACATCACCATTATCACATCACCATTATCACATCTCATCACCATTATCACATCTCATCACCATTATCACATCAACATTGTCACATCACATCACCATTATCACATCACATCACCATTGTCACATCACATCACCATTGTCACATCACCATTGTCACATCACCATTGTCACATCACCATTGTCACATCACCATTGTCACATCACATCACCATTATCACATCACCATTGTCACATCACCATTGTCACATCACATCACCATTGTCAAATCACATCACCATTATCACATCACATCACCATTATCACATCACCATTATTACATCACCATTATCACATCTCATCACCATTATCACATCTCATCACCATTATCACATCACCATTGTCACATCACATCACCATTATCACATTGCATCACCATTGTCACATATTATCACCATTATCACATCACATCACCATTGTCACATCACCATTGTCACATCACCATTGTCACATCACCATTGTCACATCACCATTGTCACATCGCCATTATCACATCGCCATTATCACATCACCATTGTCACATCACCATTGTCACATCACATCACCATTATCACATCACCATTATCACATCACATCACCATTGTCACATCAAATCACCATTATCTCATCACCATTGTCACATCACCATTATCACATCACCATTGTCACATCACCATTGTCACATCACCATTGTCACATCACATCACCATTATCACATCACATCACCATTGTCACATATTATCACCATTATCACATCAAATCACCATTGTCATATCACATCACCATTGTCACATCACCATTGTCACATCACATCACCATTGTCACATCACCATTGTCACATCACCATTGTCACATCACCATTGTCACATCACATCACCATTATCACATCACCATTGTCACATCACATCACCATTGTCACATCACCATTGTCACATCACCATTGTCACATCACATCACCATTATCACATCACATCACCATTGTCACATCACATCACCATTGTCACATCACCATTGTCACATCACATCACTATTGTCACATCACCATTGTCACATCACATCACCATTGTCACATCTCATCACCATTATCACATCATCATTATCACATCACCATTGTCACATCACATCACCATTATCACATCACATCACCATTGTCACATCACATCACCAGTGTCACATCACCATTATCACATCACATCACCATTGTCACATCTCATTACCATTGTCACATTACATCACCATTGTCACATCTCATCACCATTGTCACATTACATCACCATTGTCACATCACATCACCATTGTCACATCACCATTATCACATCACCATTGTCACATCACCATTGTCACATCTCATTACCATTGTCACATCACCATTGTCACATCACATCACCATTGTCACATCTCATCACCATTATCACATCACCATTGTCACATCACATCACCATTGTCACATCACATCACCATCATCACATCACCATTGTCACATCACATCACCATCATCACATCACCATTGTCACATCACATCACCATTGTCACATCACATCACCATCATCACATCACCATTGCCACATCACATCACCATTGTCAAATCACATCACCATTGTCACATCACATCACCATTGTCACATCACCACCATTATCACATCACCATTGTCACATCACCATTATCACATCACATCACCATTGTCACATCACATCACCATTGTCACATCACATCACCATTGTCACATCACATCACCATTGTCACATCACCATTGTCACATCACATCACATCACCATTGTCACATCACCATTGTCACATCACCATTATCACATCACCATTATCACATCACATCACATCACCATTGTCAAATCACATCACCATTGTCACATCTCATCACCATTGTCACATCACCATTGTCACATCACCATTGTCACATCACATCACCATTGTCACATCACATCACCATTGTCACATCACATCACCAGTGTCACATCACCATTATCACATCACATCACCATTGTCACATCTCATTACCATTGTCACATTACATCACCATTGTCACATCTCATCACCATTGTCACATCTCATCACCATTGTCACATTACATCACCATTGTCACATCACATCACCATTGTCACATCACCATTATCACATCACCATTGTCACATCACCATTGTCACATCTCATTACCATTGTCACATCACCATTGTCACATCACATCACCATTGTCACATCTCATCACCATTATCACATCACCATTGTCACATCACATCACCATTGTCACATCACATCACCATCATCACATCACCATTGTCACATCACATCACCATCATCACATCACCATTGTCACATCACATCACCATTGTCACATCTCATCACCATTGTCACATCACACCACCATTGTCACATCACCATTATCACATCACCATTGTTACATCACATCACCATTGTCACATCACCATTGTCACATCACATCACCATTGTCAAATCACATCACCATTGTCACATCACCATTGTCACATCTCATCACCATCATCACATCACCATTGTCACATCACATCACCATTGTCACATCTCATCACCATTGTCACATCACACCACCATTGTCACATCACCATTATCACATCACATCACCATTGTCCCATCACCATTGTCACATCACATCACCATTGTCACATCACCATTGTCACATCACCATTGTCACATCACATCACCATTGTCACATCACCATTATCACATCACATCACCATTGTCCCATCACCATTATCACATCACATCACCATTGTCACATCACATCACCATTAATCACATCACCATTATCACATCACATCACCATTGTCCCATCACCATTATCACATCACATCACCATTGTCACATCACATCACCATTGTCCCATCACCATTATCACATCACATCACCATTGTCACATCACATCACCATTCATCACATCACCATTGTCACATCACATCACCATTGTCAAATTACATCACCATTATCAAATCACCATTGTCACGTCACGTCACATCACCATTGTCACATCACATCACCATTATCACATCACATCACCATTATCACATCTCATCACCATTATCACATCACCATTGTCACATCACATCACCATTATCACATCACATCACCATTGTCACATCTCATCACCATTATCACATCTCATCACCATTATCACATCTCATCACCATTATCACATCAACATTGTCACATCACATCACCATTATCACATCACATCACCATTATTACATCACATCACCATTGTCACATCACATCACCATTGTCAAATCTCATCACCATTATTACATCACATCACCATTGTCACATCACATCACCATTGTCACATCTCATCACCATTATCACATCACCATTGTCACATCACATCACCATTGTCACATCACATCACCATTATCACATCACCATTGTCACATCACATCACCATTGTCACATCACATCACCATTATCACATCACATCACCATTGTCACATCACATCACCATTATCACATCACATCACCATTATCACATCACATCACCATTATCACATCACATCACCATTATCACATCTCATCACCATTATCACATCACATCACCATTGTCAAGTCAAAGTGCAAGTGATCCAATGGGGTTTAGATACAAGTGATTATGTGACTTTACATTTGCATACATATAATCACAACATAGATGTAAACAAGACATCATTTACAATCGTGCAGAACAAGATACATATGTGAGACATAATATAAGGCTCCAGTAAGTTCTGAGTATATATATAAATAATAGTGCGATCAATGCTTCATAAACTGTAGGGATTAAAAACATCAAAATACAAAGACCGCAGCGTACCCATACTTCAGTGTGTGTCCAATGGTATTCATCTGTAACAAAAGGGGGGCGGCGGCAATGGGAACTTACCCCTGACATCATCAAACACACGCCGCATGGAGCGGCAGGTCCGTGCGCGCCAGAACGGCGCTTCCATGTTAACCCCCTGAGCGGTATTCCCGAGCGTGACTCGGGGTTAATTTTCCCTGCCAGGATCGGTAACCCCGAGTCACGCTCGGGGTAGAATTGCAGAGTTCCCGGCCGGGCTGCACGATATATCGCAAAAGCAATGCGATATAGCGATGCGGCCCCCGGGAAAACATGCGATTATCTGCTCTGGTCGGCTCCCGTTGCGGGGGCCGGCCAGAGCAGGTAAAGAAAAATACTAAAAGTCAGTGTTTCCCTACCAGGGGGCCTCCAGCTGTTGCAAAACTACAACTCTCAGCATGCCCGAACAGCCAAAGGCTGTCCGGGCATGCTGGGAGTAGTAGTTTCACAACAGCTGGAGGCACCCTGTCAGAATAACACTGAGCTAAATGTAAAAGGAAAAAGTAGTAAAATAAAAAAAACTTTTGCTCACCTAGTCCCGGTCCCTGAAGATGTCGTTCCCCTCCGTGCGCTCTGGTCCCTGCTCTATTCATCTTACAGGACCTTTCACTTTTCAGCCAATCACAGGCCGCAGTGGTGTAAAGCCTGTGATTGGCTGAAGGGGAAAGGACTTGTTCTGCAGGAAATACACTAGGTTTGAAATCTGCCGGCAAACCCAGTGTATTTGCTGCAGGACAAGGTGACAGAGGGGGGAATGTGACAGAGGGGGGGGGGGGGGATGTGACAAGGGGGGGGGGGGAATGTGACATGAAGGGGGGGGGGAATGTGACAGGGGTGAATGTGACAAGGGGGGGGGAATGTAACAAGAGGGGGGATTTGACAGGGGGAGGGGAATGTAACATGAAGGGGGAGAATGTGACAAGGGGGGGGAATGTGACAAGGGGGGGAATGTGACAAGGGGGGGAATGTGACAAGGGGGGGAATGTGACAGGGGAGGGGAAATGTGACAGGGGAGGAATGTGACAGGGGGGGAATGTGATAAGGGGGGGGGAATGTGACAAGGGGGGGAATGTGACAAGGGGGGGAATGTGACAGGGGAGGGGAAATGTGACAGGGGAGGAATGTGACAGGGGGGGAATGTGATAAGGGGGGGGGGGAATGTGACAAGGGGGGGAATGTGACAAGGGGGGGGAGAATGTGACAAGGGAGAGGGGGAATGTGACATGGGAGGGGGAATGTGATGGGGGAGATGTGAAATGGGCGGGGGGGGGGGGGGGGGAGATGTGAGATTCAGTGCAAAAAATTGTACCGCTTTTGGTACAAATTTCCAGAAAGAATCATACCGCCAGGGAGGTTAATAGTGGTGGGCCAATGAGCACATCAGTATACAGGCTGCGTCATAGGTCACGGGGCAGGTCTCTCCGAGCATCAGGGGAGAACATGCCGCGCGGCCATATTAGAGCCGGGCACAATACATATCATGTATTCCGTGGGTGACCATATATGAAAGGTCACACGGCCAAACAATACAAATGGCTGAGTGCAGAGGGAAATACTATCTCGCCAAAAAGGGTATACAGAGAGTAGATAAGGGGCAAGAATATAGGATTTAACTACGTCCTCCATCAATGAGAGGGGTTATTACCACCAAAATCTACGGGGTCACAGGTATACCGGGCACATTGGAATAGCCCACCCGGGTCCTGCCAAAAAGGAAGGGCACCGGTGGTAACCGGATCTGGGGTCCAGCATCGCTAGTAACCCAAACAGAATCCAGAGGGACGGTGGGTACATGGGTTATATATAGTTGTTGCCTCACACTCGTGCATCGAGTACACGGCAGAGATCCCAAATCAAAGTAAAAGTAATGAAACATTTACGTCCTGTGCATGACCGCGTCATACACAGCAGGTTCCGGCTGCTAGCAGCAGCCGAGGACTGCCGGTAATGGCGGACATCCACGATCGCGCAGATGTCCGCCATTAACCCCTCAGATGCCGTGATCAATACAGATCACGGCACCTGCGGCATTGCGGTACTTTGAATGAACGATCGGATCGCCCACAGCGCTGCCGCGGCGATCCGATCATCCAGCGTGGCGGAAGGAGGTCCCCTCACCTGGCTCCGGCCGTCTCCCGGGGTCTTCTGCTCTGGTCTGAGATCGAGCAGACAATACTAGAAGATGACCGATAACACTGATCAGTGCTGTGTCCTATACATAGCACTGAACAGTATTAGCAATCGAATGATTGCTATAGATAGTCCCCTATGGGGACATAAAAAGTGTTAAAGAAAAGTTGAAAAATGTTAAAGTAAAAATAAAGTGAAAAATCCCCTCCCCCAATAAAAATTTTAATTGACAGTTTTTCCCCATTTTACCCCCAAAAAGCGTAAAAAGTTTTTTTTTATAAACATATTTGGTATCGCCGCGTGCGTAAATGTCTGAACTATCAAAATATAATGTTAATGATCCCATACGGTGAATGGCGTAAACGTAAAAAAATAAAAATAAAAAGTGTCACATTTTCTTTTCTTTTTTAAATTAAATTATCTAAACGTTTTATATATGTAAATGTGGTATCGATAAAAAGTACAGATGACGGCACAAAAAATGAGCCCTCATACCGCCCTGTATACGGAAAAATTTAAGAGTTATCGGTGGTTATAATAGGGCGATTTTAGATGACTGATTTTGTACAAAAAGTTTTTTATTTTTTTTAAGCGGCAAAAAAAATATAAAAGTATCTCGCCATGGGTATCATTTTAATCGTATTGACCCACAGAATAAACAACACATGTCATTTTTACCATAAAGTGTATCGTGTGAAAACAAAACCCTCCAAAATGTGCAAAATTGTAGCTTTCATTTAAATTTCCTCCCTTAAAAAAATATTTATTTTTGGGTTCACCGTACATTTTATGGTAAAATGAGAGGTTTCCTTACAAAGTACAATTGGTCACACAAAAAACAAGCCCTTATGTGGGTCTGTACATGGAAATATAAAGGAGTTATGGATTTTACAAGGCGAGGAGGAAAAAACGAAAACGCAAAAATAAAATTGGCCTGGTCCTTGAGGTGAAAATGGGCTTGGTCCTTAAAGGGGTACTCCAACCCTAGACATCTTATCTCCTATCCAAAGGATAAGGGATAAGATGTCTGATCGCGGGGGTCCCGCCGCTAGGGACCCCCGCAATATAGCATGCCGCACCCACCTGTTTCTTGTCCGGAAGCGCTGGAGGGTCTGGGTCGTGACCACGAGAACCGAAGTCCGTGACGTCATGACTCCCCGTCCTCTCAATACAACGGCCGTCACGCCCCCTCCCATAGGCTTGCATTGAGGGGACGGGGCATGACGTCACACGGGAGCGGAGTCATAACGTCACGGACTACAACATATCTCTAATATATTTTCATTTATTTTATTTATTTTTTTATTAATATGTTGCAATTTACGTTTGAAAACCGGCCACTAGGGGTCTCCCTCCTAGTGGCAGGCTGGCGTGACGTCACGCCTGAATTCGGACCAATGCCGTCCGAGCAATCTGTCCAAATTCAGCTCCCTGCCTGTCAATCAGACAGGTGGAAGCGAGCGCTGAGAGTGCATTGGCTGCCTGGCCTCACACGCCGGCCCCGCCTCCCGGCATTTACATGCCGCTTCTACTGCACAGGACTCTGAAGGACTCTAGGGCAAGTCTTGGGGAAAGTGGGGTTCGGGGTAGCCCCTAACTTATTGTTTTCAACACAAGGTGCCTCCAGATGTTTCACCACTACAACTCCCAGCATGCCTTGACAGCCAATAGATGTCAGGGCAAGCTGGGAGTTGTAGTGGTGAAACAGCTGGAGGCACCCTGTATAGGTGAACTAAGGGCGGAAGTCGGCCCCCCCAGCAGGCATCAGTGACGTCGCGCCTGCTGGGGAAGTCTGCCTGGTAAGTGAGCACACTAAAGGCCGGGAGGGGGTTAGGGAGAGAAGGGCAATAGGCAGGTACAGAGAAAAAATAATAAATAAAAAGGATGGTGGGAGCTACTCTTTAATGGCACCGCCAATGTTTTAAAATGAGAACAAAAGGTTGATCCAAAGGGAATTTGAATATTAGACTGATGTTTCTTCTGTGGATGTAAGAGACGGGTCCTGTCAAGTAACATAACCCAAGACTTCTCATGTTGGAGAAGGGGGAGGGGATAGCCTCATTTTTTTTTAATTTTGAATTATGTTGTCAAGGGAATGTGAACGTTTGTCATCCAGTTCCACGATGCACCTCGCCCGAAGCACTGACTGCCCGGGAGAGAACGTATCATTGGCCGTGGATGGCGACTGTTAGAGTGCGTGAGTTGACGTCTGTTTCTTTAGTAAAAACTTCAGTAGTAAAACGGTTACAAACTATAGAAACTAAAGTGTCTAGAAAGGAAATCGAGGTCGTGGGGGAGTGAAGAGTGAATTGAATGTGAGGATTAACAGAATTGAAATAAGAGTGAAAAGAATGTAACTGGGTCATGTCTCCCCTCCAGACAAGAAACACATCGTTGATGTATCGCCACCACCCCAGCAAATAGATAGATAGATATGAGATAGATAGATATGAGATAGATAGATAGATATGAGATAGATAGATATGAGATAGATAGATATGAGATAGATAGATAGATATGAGATAGATAGATATGAGATAGATAGATATGAGATAGATAGATATGAGATAGATAGATATGAGATAGATAGATATGAGATAGATATGAGATAGATAGATAGATAGATATGAGATAGATAGATAGATATGAGATAGATAGATATGAGATAGATCTGAGATAGATAGATATGAGATAGATAGATATGAGATAGATAGATATGAGATAGATAGATAGATAGATATGAGATAGATATATATATATAGATATGAGATAGATATGAGAGATAGATAGATATGAGATAGATAGATAATAGATATGAGATAGATAGATATGAGATAGATAGATATATAGATACGAGATAGATAGATATGAGATAGATAGATATGAGATAGATAGATATGAGATAGATAGATATGAGATAGATAGATATGAGATAGATATTCCAATGGAGAGAGCCCCCTGGAGGCTGCAGGAAAGAGGCCCCCTGAGCTGAATCCAAAGCGTCCCCCCCCCCCCCACCCCCGGAGGCTGCAGAACACAATCTGGAGACCCCCCCTGAGCTGGATCCATGTGAGATCCAAAGCCCACCATACAAGATCCAGAGCCCACCACACAAGATCCAAGATCCAGAGCCCACCATACAAGAGCCAGAGACCACCACACAAGAGCAGGGAACCACCACACAAGATCCAGAGCCCACCATACAAGAGCCAGAGCCCACCATACAAGAGCCAGAGTCTACCATACAAGACCCAGAGCCAACCATACAAGATCCAAGATCCAGAGTAGCCCATACAAGATCCAGAGCCCACCATACAAGATCAAGAGCACACCATACAAGATCCAAAGCCCACCAAACAAGAGCCAGAGCCCACCATACAAGATCCAGGGCCCACCATACAAGATCCAGAGTCCACCATACAACAGCCAGAGCCCACCATACAAGAGCCAGAGCCCACCATACAAGATCCAGGGCCCACCATACAAGAGCCAGAGCCCACCATACAAGATCCAGAGCCCACCATACAAGAGCCAGAGCCCACCATACAAGAGCCAGAGCCCACCATACAAGATCCAGGGCCCACCATACAAGATCCAGAGCCCACCATACAAGATCCAGAGCCCACCATACAAGAGCCAGAGCCCACCATACAAGAGCCAGAGCCCACCATACAAGATCCAGAGCCCACCATACAAGATCCAGAGCCCACCATACAAGATCCAGAGCCCACCATACAAGATCCAGGGCCCACAATACAAGAGCCTGAGACCACCATACAAGAGCCAGAGCCCACCATACAAGATCCAGGGCCCACCATACAAGATCCAGGGCCCACCATACAAGATCCAGAGCCCACCATACAAGATCCAGGGCCCACCATACAAGATCCAGAGCCCACCATACAAGATCCAGGGCCCACCATACAAGATCCAGGGCCCACCATACAAGATCCAGGGCCCACCATACAAGAGCCTGAGACCACCATACAAGATCCAGAGCCCACCATACAAGATCCAGAGCCCACCATACAAGATCCAGAGCCCACCATACAAGATCCAGGGCCCACCATACAAGATCCAGAGCCCACCATACAAGATCCAGGGCCCACCATACAAGATCCAGAGCCCACCATACAGGATCCAGGGCCCACCATACAAGATCCAGGGCCCACCATACAAGAGCCTGAGACCACCATACAAGAGCCAGAGCCCACCATACAAGAGCCAGAGCCCACCATACAAGAGCCAGAGCCCACCATACAAGATCCAGAGCCCACCATACAAGATCCAGGGCCCACCATACAAGATCCAGGGCCCACCATACAAGAGCCTGAGACCACCATACAAGAGCCAGAGCCCACCATACAAGAGCCAGAGACCACCATACAAGAGCCAGAGCCCACCATACAAGATCCAGAGCCCACCATACAAGATCCAGGGCCCACCATACAAGAGGCTGAGACCACCATACAAGAGCCAGAGACCACCATAGAAGAGCCAGAGACCACCATACAAGAGCCAGAGCCCACCATACAAGATCCAGGGCCCACCATACAAGATCCAGAGCCCACCATACAAGATCCAGGGCCCACCATACAAGAGCCAGAGCCCACCATACAAGAGCCAGTGCCCACCATACAAGAGCCAGAGCCCACCATACAAGAGCCAGAGCCCACCATACAAGAGCCAGAGCCCACCATACAAGAGCCAGAGCCCACCATACAAGAGCCAGAGCCCACCATACAAGATCCAGGGCCCACCATACAAGAGCCAGAGCCCACCATACAAGAGCCAGAGCCCACCATACAAGAGCCAGAGCCCACCATACAAGATCCAGGGCCCACCATACAAGATCCAGGGCCCACCATACAAGATCCAGAGCCCACCATACAAGAGCCTGAGACCACCATACAAGAGCCAGAGCCCACCATACAAGATCCAGGGCCCACCATACAAGATCCAGAGCCCACCATACAAGATCCAGAGCCCACCATACAAGATCCAGGGCCCACAATACAAGATCCAGAGCCCACCACACAAGATCCAGAGACCACCACACAAGATCCAGCGCCCACCATACAAGATCCAGGGCCCACCATACAAGAGCCAGAGCCCACCATACAAGATCCAGGGCCCACCATACAAGATCCAGAGCCCACCATACAGGATCCAGGGCCCACCATACAAGATCCAGGGCCCACCATACAAGAGCCTGAGACCACCATACAAGAGCCTGAGACCACCATACAAGAGCCAGAGCCCACCATACAAGAGCCAGAAACCACCATACAAGAGCCAGAGCCCACCATACAAGATCCAGAGCCCACCATACAAGATCCAGGGCCCACCATACAAGAGGCTGAGACCACCATACAAGAGCCAGAGCCCACCATACAAGAGCCAGAGCCCACCATACAAGAGCCAGAGCCCACCATACAAGATCCAGAGCCCACCATACAAGATCCAGAGCCCACCATACAAGAGCCAGAGACCACCATACAAGAGCCAGAGCCCACCATATAAGATCCAGAGCCCACCATACAAGATCCAGGGCCCACCATACAAGAGGCTGAGACCACCATACAAGAGCCAGAGACCACCATAGAAGAGCCAGAGACCACCATACAAGAGCCAGAGCCCACCATACAAGATCCAGGGCCCACCATACAAGATCCAGGGCCCACCATACAAGATCCAGGGCCCACCATACAAGATCCAGGGCCCACCATACAAGATCCAGAGCCCACCATACAAGATCCAGAGCCCACCATACAAGATCCAGAGCCCACCATACAAGATCCAGGGCCCACCATACAAGATCCAGAGCCCACCATACAAGATCCAGGGCCCACCATACAAGATCCAGAGCCCACCATACAGGATCCAGGGCCCACCATACAAGATCCAGGGCCCACCATACAAGAGCCTGAGACCACCATACAAGATCCAGGGCCCACCATACAAGAGCCAGAGCCCACCATACAAGAGCCAGAGACCACCATACAAGAGCCAGAGCCCACCATACAAGATCCAGAGCCCACCATACAAGATCCAGGGCCCACCATACAAGAGGCTGAGACCACCATACAAGAGCCAGAGACCACCATAGAAGAGCCAGAGCCCACCATACAAGAGCCAGAGCCCACCATACAAGATCCAGGGCCCACCATACAAGAGCCAGAGACCACCATACAAGATCCAGAGCCCACCATACAAGATCCAGAGCCCACCATACAAGATCCAGGGCCCACCATACAAGAGCCAGAGCCCACCATACAAGAGCCAGAGCCCACCATACAAGAGCCAGAGCCCACCATACAAGATCCAGAGCCCACCATACAAGATCCAGGGCCCACCATACAAGATCCAGGGCCCACCATACAAGAGGCTGAGACCACCATACAAGAGCCAGAGACCACCATACAAGAGCCAGAGACCACCATACAAGAGCCAGAGCCCACCATACAAGATCCAGGGCCCACCATACAAGATCCAGAGCCCACCATACAAGATCCAGGGCCCACCATACAAGAGCCAGAGCCCACCATACAAGAGCCAGTGCCCACCATACAAGAGCCAGAGCCCACCATACAAGAGCCAGAGCCCACCATACAAGAGCCAGAGCCCACCATACAAGAGCCAGAGCCCACCATACAAGAGCCAGAGCCCACCATACAAGATCCAGGGCCCACCATACAAGAGCCAGAGCCCACCATACAAGAGCCAGAGCCCACCATACAAGAGCCAGAGCCCACCATACAAGATCCAGGGCCCACCATACAAGATCCAGGGCCCACCATACAAGATCCAGAGCCCACCATACAAGAGCCTGAGACCACCATACAAGAGCCAGAGCCCACCATACAAGATCCAGGGCCCACCATACAAGATCCAGAGCCCACCATACAAGATCCAGAGCCCACCATACAAGATCCAGGGCCCACAATACAAGATCCAGAGCCCACCACACAAGATCCAGAGACCACCACACAAGATCCAGCGCCCACCATACAAGATCCAGGGCCCACCATACAAGAGCCAGAGCCCACCATACAAGATCCAGGGCCCACCATACAAGATCCAGAGCCCACCATACAGGATCCAGGGCCCACCATACAAGATCCAGGGCCCACCATACAAGAGCCTGAGACCACCATACAAGAGCCTGAGACCACCATACAAGAGCCAGAGCCCACCATACAAGAGCCAGAAACCACCATACAAGAGCCAGAGCCCACCATACAAGATCCAGAGCCCACCATACAAGATCCAGGGCCCACCATACAAGAGGCTGAGACCACCATACAAGAGCCAGAGCCCACCATACAAGAGCCAGAGCCCACCATACAAGAGCCAGAGCCCACCATACAAGATCCAGAGCCCACCATACAAGATCCAGAGCCCACCATACAAGAGCCAGAGCCCACCATACAAGAGCCAGGGCCCACCATACAAGATCCAGAGCCCACCATACAAGATCCAGAGCCCACCATACAAGATCCAGAGCCCACCATACAAGAGCCAGAGCCCACCATACAAGAGCCAGAGCCCACCATACAAGATCCAGAGCCCACCATACAAGATCCAGAGCCCACCATACAAGAGCCAGAGCCCACCATACAAGATCCAGGGCCCACCATACAAGATCCAGGGCCCACCATACAAGAGCCAGAGCCCACCATACAAGATCCAGAGCCCACCATACAAGAGCCTGAGACCACCATACAAGAGCCAGAGCCCACCATACAAGATCCAGGGCCCACCATACAAGATCCAGAGCCCACCATACAAGATCCAGAGCCCACCATACAAGATCCAGGGCCCACCATACAAGATCCAGAGCCCACCATACAAGATCCAGGGCCCACCATACAAGATCCAGGGCCCACCATACAAGATCCAGGGCCCACCATACAAGATCCAGGGCCCACCATACAAGAGCCTGAGACCACCATACAAGAGCCAGAGCCCACCATACAAGATCCAGAGCCCACCATACAAGATCCAGAGCCCACCATACAAGATCCAGGGCCCACCATACAAGATCCAGGGCCCACCATACAAGATCCAGAGCCCACCATACAAGATCCAGGGCCCACCATACAAGATCCAGAGCCCACCATACAAGATCCAGGGCCCACCATACAAGATCCAGGGCCCACCATACAAGAGCCTGAGACCACCATACAAGAGCCAGAGCCCACCATACAAGAGCCAGAGACCACCATACAAGAGCCAGAGCCCACCATATAAGATCCAGAGCCCACCATACAAGATCCAGGGCCCACCATACAAGAGGCTGAGACCACCATACAAGAGCCAGAGACCACCATAGAAGAGCCAGAGACCACCATACAAGAGCCAGAGCCCACCATACAAGATCCAGGGCCCACCATACAAGATCCAGGGCCCACCATACAAGATCCAGGGCCCACCATACAAGATCCAGGGCCCACCATACAAGATCCAGAGCCCACCATACAAGATCCAGAGCCCACCATACAAGATCCAGAGCCCACCATACAAGATCCAGGGCCCACCATACAAGATCCAGAGCCCACCATACAAGATCCAGAGCCCACCATACAAGATCCAGGGCCCACCATACAAGATCCAGAGCCCACCATACAGGATCCAGGGCCCACCATACAAGATCCAGGGCCCACCATACAAGAGCCTGAGACCACCATACAAGATCCAGGGCCCACCATACAAGAGCCAGAGCCCACCATACAAGAGCCAGAGACCACCATACAAGAGCCAGAGCCCACCATACAAGATCCAGAGCCCACCATACAAGATCCAGGGCCCACCATACAAGAGGCTGAGACCACCATACAAGAGCCAGAGACCACCATAGAAGAGCCAGAGCCCACCATACAAGAGCCAGAGCCCACCATACAAGATCCAGGGCCCACCATACAAGAGCCAGAGACCACCATACAAGATCCAGAGCCCACCATACAAGATCCAGAGCCCACCATACAAGATCCAGGGCCCACCATACAAGAGCCAGAGCCCACCATACAAGAGCCAGAGCCCACCATACAAGAGCCAGAGCCCACCATACAAGATCCAGAGCACCTCAAAGCCAGATCCAAAGCCCCCCAAATAGAGTCCACCAGGCTAGATCAATCCTCCCCTACCCCCCCACCCCCCCCAACTCCGGAAACACAAGGTGGCACCTACAGGCATCTCTAATCATCTGGACTGGACCATCTGGGTTATGGGATTGTTACAGATTCCTCATCTTCCCCCTTTTCCAGGTAATAATGCTCCAAACCCTCCCCCATAATGTCATCAGGGCACTACAACACCCAGCATGCCAGGCTGCCCCTGTCCTCCACATGTACTATTGATCAGCTTTGTATATATAACTGTATACGGGGATGTCTTTATTGTATATCAGTCCATGGATTAACTACAAGTCCCAGCATATCATGATAAGTCTGGCGCTCCCATGGCTTCCTGGGGCTTGTAGTTCCATAACCATCCAGAATCCGGAGCACAACCCCCATCATCCTCTGTGTAGTCTGTAACCATGGAGACGCATGGGTCTGCACAGGAGTTGGATTTGGGGTACAGGTCAGGGACCGTATTGTAGATACAGTGGAGTAATAATAACCATGTGGGGTCCGTGTGGGGCTGATGGGGTTAATGACTATTAGAGGTGATCCCCCCGCTCCTGTAGGTAACACAGTGTGACGCATCCTCAGCACATCGTGGCTCCCTGTGTCACCGCGTCCTTTTCCCAGAACACGGAGTAACAATGAGGATAAATGATTGGCGGTCTCCGCCGCGCGGTCAGGACATCATGTGCCGCGGATAATGAGGCCCTGGGGGGGCTGCGGACGCTCAGCGGGGTCTCCGAGTCTGGGGGGCCGACATCATGTTATCCGGTAATTTCACCATCTACACCATTGTCTCCCAACCAGGGGCCTCCTTCTGCTGGGAGTTGTAGTTTTGTAACAGCTGGAGGCACCTTGGTTGGGAAACCCTGAACTACACCTCAGAGCCGTCTATCAACTGCAGCCCTGACTGTGCGGAGTCACCCCACAACTGGATCATCAATATAATCCCAACCAGACTGACACCGACACAACACGTATAGGGGGCGGCACACTGGATCTGCTGATCCTCCTGATCTCACCCTCTCCTGATCCTCCCGATCACTCACCCTCTCCTGATCCTCCTGATCACTCACCCTCTCCTGATCCTCCTGATCTCACCCTCTCCTGATCCTCCTGATCACTCACCCTCTCCTGATCCTCCCGATCACTCACCCTCTCCTGATCCTCCCGATCACTCACCCTCTCCTGATCCTCCCGATCACTCACCCTCTCCTGATCCTCCTGATCTCACCCTCTCCTGATCCTCCTGATCACTCACCCTCTCCTGATCCTCCTGATCACTCACCCTCTCCTGATCCTCCCGATCACTCACCCTCTCCTGATCCTCCCGATCACTCACCCTCTCCTGATCCTCCCGATCACTCACCCTCTCCTGATCCTCCTGATCTCACCCTCTCCTGATCCTCCTGATCTCACCCTCTCCTGATCCTCCTGATCACTCACCCTCTCCTGATCCTCCTGATCACTCACCCTCTCCTGATCCTCCCGATCACTCACCCTCTCCTGATCCTCCCGATCACTCACCCTCTCCTGATCCTCCTGATCACTCACCCTCTCCTGATCCTCCTGATCTCACCCTCTCCTGATCCTTCTGATCTCACCCTCTCCTGATCCTTCTGATCTCACCCTCTCCTGATCCCTTTCCCTCTGCTGGTCCTCCTGATCACTCACCCTCTCCTGATCCCTTTCCCTCTGCTGGTCCTCCTGATCACTCACCCTCTCCTGATCCTCCTGATCCCTCACCCTCTCCTGATCCCTTTCCCTCTGCTGGTCCTCCTGATCACTCTCACTCTGCTGATCCTCCTGATCATTCTCCCTCTGCTGATCCTCGTGATCACTCTCCCTCTGCTGATCCTCGTGATCACTCTCCCTCTGCTGATCCTTCTCCCTCTGCTGATCCTCCTGATCTCACCCTCTGCTGATCCTCCTGATCTCTCTCCCTCTCCTGATCCTCCTGATCTCTCACCCTCTCCTGATCCTCTCGATCACTCACCCTCTCCTGATCCTCCTGATCACTCACCCTCTCCTGATCCTCTCGATCACTCACCCTCTCCTGATCCTCTCGATCACTCACCCTCTCCTGATCCTCCTGATCACTCACCCTCTCCTGATCCTCCTGATCACTCACCCTCTCCTGATCCTCCTGATCTCTCACCCTCTCCTGATCCTCTCGATCACTCACCCTCTCCTGATCCTCCTGATCACTCACCCTCTCCTGATCCTCCTGATCCCTCACCCTCTCCTGATCCCTCACCCTCTCCTGATCCCTCTCCCTCCGCTGATCCTCCTGATCCCTCTCCCTCTGCTGATCCTCCTGATCCCTCTCCCTCTGCTGATCCTCCTGATCATTCTCCCTCTGCTGATCCTCCTGATCCCTTTCCCTCTGCTGATCCTCCTGATCCCTCGCCCTCTCCTGATCCCTCTCCCTCTGCTGATCCTCCTGATCCCTCTCCCTCTGCTGATCCTCCTGATCATTCTCCCTCTGCTGATCCTCCTGATCTCTCTCACTCTCCTGATCCTCCCGATCACTCACCCTCTCCTGATCCTCTCGATCACTCACCCTCTCCTGATCCTCTCGATCACTCACCCTCTCCTGATCCTCCTGATCACTCACCCTCTCCTGATCCTCCTGATCACTCACCCTCTCCTGATCCTCCTGATCACTCACTCTTTCCTGATCCTCCAGATCACTCACCCTCTCCTGACCCTCCTGATCACTCACCCTCTACTGATCCTCCTGATCCCTCTCCCTCTGCTGATCCTCCTGATCCCTCTCCCTCTGCTTATCCTCCTGATCATTCTCCCTGTGCTGATCCTCCTGATCCCTCTCCCTGTGCTGATCCTCCTGATCCCTCTCCCTGTGCTGATCCTCCTGATCCCTCTCCCTGTGCTGATCCTCCTGATCCCTCTCCCTCTGCTGATCCTCCTGATCCCTCTCCCTCTGCTGATCCTCCTGATCATTCTCCCTCTGCTGATCCTCCTGATCCCTCTCCCTCTGCTGATCCTCCTGATCCCTCTCCCTCTGCTGATCCTCCTGATCCCTCTCCCTCTCCTGATCCTCCTGATCTCTACCTCTGCTGAACTCTGGCTCTGCTGATCCTCCTGATATCTTTATACACTAGTGGTAGTGGAACTACTGTGGTGTATACACTATTATAGGAGCACTGTGGTAGTATATACACTATTATAGGAGCACTGTGGTAGTATATACACTATTATAGGAGCACTGTGGTAGTATATACACTATTATAGGAGCACTGTGGTAGTATATACACTATTATAGGAGCACTGTGGTAGTATATACACTATTATAGGAGCACTGTGGTAGTATATACACTATTATAGGAGCACTGTGGTAGTATATACACTATTATAGGAGCACTGTGGTGTATACACTATTATAGGAGCACTGTGGTAGTATATACACTATTATAGGAGCACTGTGGTGTATACACTATTATAGGAGCACTGTGGTAGTATATACACTATTATAGGAGCACTGTGGTGTATACACTATTATAGGAGCACTGTGGTAGTATATACACTATTATAGGAGCACTGTGGTAGTATATACACTATTATAGGAGCACTGTGGTAGTATATACACTATTATAGGGGCACTGT
>NC_079191.1:447790209-447953427 GCF_029499605.1 Hyla sarda | reverse complement strand
TGTACACAGTGATCTCACCGGCAGAATAGTGAGTACAGCTCTGGAGTATAATACAGGATATAACTCAGGATCAGTACAGGATAAGTAATGTAATATATGTACACAGTGACCTCACCAGCAGAATAGTGAGTACAGCTCTGGAGTATAATACAGGATATAACTCAGGATCAGTACAGGATAAGTAATGTATGTACCCAGTGACCTCACCAGCAGAATAGTGAGTACAGCTCTGGAGTATAATACAGGATATAACTCAGGATCAGTACAGGATAAGTAATGTAATGTATGTACACAGTGACCTCACCAGCAGAATAGTGAGTACAGCTCTGGAGTATAATACAGGATATAACTCAGGATCAGTACAGGATAAGTAATGTAATGTATGTACACAGTGACCCCACCAGCAGAATAGTGAGTGCAGCTCTGGAGTAAAATACAGGATATAACTCAGGATCAGTACAGGATAAGTAATGTAATGTATGTACACAGTGACCTCACCAGCAGAATAGTGAGTGCAGCTCTGGAATATAATACAGGATATAAATCGGGATTTTCCTAACTACCGTGACGGAAAATCTAAGTTATGTGAAGACAGGAGGCGAGTATCTTGCATTAAACCTTTCTTTTTAATGCCCATAGCAGAAAATTACAAAGAATTTATTTCATTAACATTAGAAAAAATTTCATTAAAACTACAACTCCCAGCAGCCCTTGGACTCCCCTCCCCTGGGTCGGAGACCCTATATAAGGGGCTGGCTGGACCTCCTCTTCCTCTTTCTTTCGTGCGAACTTCGGAACAGCGCACGGCATTTGGATACCCCGGATACACTCCGACGGCAAACGAATTCCACCTCCGGAACTAGACGTCAGGGCCAACTGGGCCCCCAGCAACTGTGTTTCAACTGGAACAAAACAGAACAGCTGTCACTCAGGGACTTCTCATACTCTGCTGCGTAGATGCAGGATCCGCTCTTCAATATCCTGAAACGAGAAAACACACCGTAACAGGGTTGGGAAGGGAGGGAAGATACTCGCCTCCTGTCTTCATATAACTTAGATTTTCCGTCACGGTAGCTAGGAAAATCCCGATTTTATATATCAGACAGGAGGCTCATATCTTGCAAGTTTAAAGCTAAACAAGTTTAATCAGGAAATATGCGAACATACACGTTCAGAGGACAGACACAGAAACGTGTTCCTGCGGCCGAAAATAGAACTGCCTAAAGGTCGTCTCAGACGACCAATCAGCAGCTAATAAAAGGTCCGAGAGCGAACCCCCTGACGTGACCACCTTAGTGGCCATCGCCCCTCTAGAAGAGTGGGCACCAAAAAGAGAGATGTCAATTCCAGCCAAATCCATGGCTGCCCTCACCTACCTGGCTATGGTAGCCGAGGTTACCGGAAGATGAGGCTTGACATAGGAAACTAATAATTGATTATGACCAACAGACCGCAATTTTGCAGTCCGCTCCTCATACCGTTGCAGACATCGCACCACACAAAGGCGCGGGTGGTCGGTAAAAAAGGGATAGAAGACTGTTTGAAGTCTCGTCTTAGTTCTGCGGACCACAGAGAACCGTACCCCTTCAGGCGAAAATTGTCGCCTGGATACATCCAACGCTTTTACATCCGATACCTTTTTATGGATACCAAGCATAAAAGGGTCGTAAGTTTAATAGATAAGTGCTTCAAGGAAAGGACATCATTGTCCTCCCAAGCGGAAAAAAGTTCTAGCACACGGGAGACATCCCAAGTCGACTGGTATCTAGGACGAGGAGGACGTTTAAATTTTACTCCCCGTAAAAGCCTACATACCAGAGGATGCTTTTCTACAGGTAACGTGTCTACCGGGCAATGATATGCCAATATGGCAGACCGATAGACGTTCAGCGAACTATAAGACTTTCCAGACTCAAAGGAGTCCGCTAAATAGTTCACTACGACTGAAACAGCTGCTTGAACAGCATCAATTTGCCGTTGATCACACCAACGAACCCACAGGGCCCAGGCAGATCGATATGCCGATCTAGTCCCTGGGGCCAAGGCGAGAAGGTCTCTAGCCGATTGTGAAAGATCATTACCGGCGTCCGAGACCCCGAAACCAACCACGCTAGGAGTGGAAGATTGCCGTCCAATATTAGAGGATGAAAACCCTTGATCGGGTTCGAGAGAAGTTGAGGTGAGTGGGGAATCAATCGTGGATAATCGATCGCCATCCCCAGCTGTAGGGGAAACCACGGTTGCGTTGGCCACCAAGGGGTGATCAGCACCACCGTCGCCCTCTGACTCGCTACTTGGAGAAGGGCTCTGGTAATCATATTGAACGGAGGAAACGCATAATGCGTCCCCCGTGACCATATCTGACGGAATGCGTCTACTGCTGACGCTTCCGGGTCCGGCCTCCAGCTGTAAAAGCGGGGTAATTGCCGGTTGAGACGAGAGGCAAAAAGGTCCGTATGTAATGGACTCCAAAGGTCTCGTAATGCCAGAAAGATCGGACGGTCCAGCGACCAGTCACTGGAATCCGTCAGGTAGCGCGAATTCCAATCCGCCACAGTATTGGATATCCCGGGGAGATATTCCGCCACTGGAATGATATTCCGGGACAGCCAAAATTCGGACGCGATGTCCGCCAGCACTTTGGACCTCATGCCCCCAAGGCGGTTGACATACTGAACCGCTGCCACGTTGTCCATACGCAAAAGCACACACTTGTTGGAAGTGTGAGGGAGAAAACTCCTGATAGCAAAGAATGCCACCAGGAGTTCTAAAGCATTGATATGGAGGAGAGATTTCTCTACGGACCATCTCCCTCCGGTAGTGTCTTGCCCGCAACGAGCACCCCAACCTTGGCGACTCGCATCGGATTCTATAATAACGTCCGGGCAGGAGTTGAAAATTGTTCTGCCGTTCCATTCGACGGCGTGACGAAGCCACCACAACAGCTCCTCTACCGACTCCGGACAGAGGGGAACCTCGTCCGCATATCTGAGACCCCGGCGTAGATGGAGGGTCTTGAGTCTTTGCAGGGCTCGATAGTGGAGTGGAGCCGGAAAAATTGCCTGAATAGAGGCCGACAACAGGCCGACTATGCGAGCAATCCTACGCAAGGATACCTGACCCTTGCGTAACGTTGCCCTGATTTCTTTGCGGATCAGGGCCAACTTGGATTTTGGTAACAGCAGGATGGCTCTCTTGGTATCCACTAGGAAACCCAGGAATTCCATCTCTTGCGAGGGTATCAGCACCGATTTTTTGCGATTGATGAGGAAACCAAGTTCCTCTATCAACAAAATTGCCCACTGGCTGTGTAGCCAGGCCTGCGTTCTGGAACGTGCCATAATGAGTAGGTCGTCCAGATAGATGATAAGGCGTACGCCTCTGCTCCGAAGAACGGCCATCACTGGTTTGAGCAGTTTGGTGAAACACCAAGGGGCTGAGGACAATCCGAACGGAAGGCAGGTGAACTGCCACATTCGGTCCCTCCACAGAAACCTTAGGAAAGGTTGGGAGGTGTGGTGTATGGGAACGGTCAGATACGCGTCCTTCAGGTCGATTTTCACTAGCCAGTCCCCTGGCCAGAGAAGATCGCATAATAGATGGATTCCCTCCATTTTGAAATGGCGGTAAACCACGTGTTGGTTGAGGTCCCTCAGGTTGATCACTGGGCGATAGCCGCCATCTTTCTTCTTCACTAAGAAGATGTTGCTGACAAACCCGGGTGATAAGGGGTCTACCTCCAGCATCGCTCCTTTGGACAAAAGCTCTTGGAGCTCGTTGTCTATGAGCTCCATGTTTTGAGTAGAGAACCGAATGGGTTGAGGTACAACATTCAGTTCGGGAAGAGATTGGAACTCTATCCGGTATCCGGTTACCATATTGAGGATCCACACGTCTGCCGTAATCGTGGACCAGACGTGGGAAAAATACGTCAGCCTGCCCCCCACTAATGTGTATGGAATCGAGTGGGAATGTACTCACCGGTCGGTGGCCGAGATCTAGGGAATCCGCGACCTCCGCGTCCCCTCCAGGGTCGTCCTCGAGGAGGGGAAAAAAGGTTCCGGTTGGGCCACGGGTAGGGCATATTGTTGCTGAGCAGGAGTGAACTGCTGGTTTGGCGGTTTTGTGTAGGGCCTATATTGGTTAGTGCGGCCGGAAGATCGCCCTCTGCCTCTACCGGCCTTGCCAAAAACCTTGGTTGGTTGGCCGGTCTTTTTCAATGAGGTTTGCGCCTTATCCAGGCTGGAGAAAAGGCTCACAAATTTATTGATGTTTTTAATAAGGACTTCCCCAAAAAGGAGACCTTCAGCGGAGGGGCCTGGTTCATTCTCCGCTAAATGGCTCAGCTGGGGTTCCAGCTTCATTAGGATTGAGCGACGGCGCTCCACTGAACGCGTTCTGTTCGCGTTGCCCAGCATACAAACAGCACGTTGGGCTCATCCCCTGAGTTGCGATAGGTCAACCGGTTGGGCTGACGAGGCCGCCTGCTCAGACAGATTTAAGATCTTTGTGAGCGGACCCAGAACATCTAAGATGCGGTCTTGGAACACCTTAAATGACCTCTCAATTCCTTTCTTAGAATATTTACCAGACCGCGTTAAATATTTGAGGAGCACCGGGTCTATTTCTGGGGTGACCGCAACTTTCCTGGCTATATATGGCCTGGGACATTCAGCTCGCAATTTATTGCGATTCACTCGGTCCAAAGACTGTCTAGTCCAATACTCAATGTATTGCGCTACATGAGGTAATGGTGCCCAATCACCTGAGCGTGGGTGCGTAATCTCGTCAGGGTTGAACAATGGTTGGCCCTGAGAGTCTAAGATGGCTTCATTTGGCACCTCAGTGCTGGCATCATGATGGTCTGCCGTGAACCCCTCATCACCATCAAGATCGGAGTCTGTGGCCTCAGCATTGTCAGACTCGCCGGAAGACTCGTCGTCAGATGTCTCAAAAGAGTCCGGCTTAGCCCGCCTGGCGGATTTCTGCCCTTTTTTGTTCTCCTTGGGGCCCAAGGGTCGAGAGAGGTCAGGGAGGTGCGGGGTGCGGCAGACCGGGTCAGGTCCTGCCTGGGGCACGTTATAAACTTCCCCCTGCCGGGGAGTCGGATTGCACATTCAAGTGCTTACGTTTGTGAGACACCTTACCCCTAGCGGGGGCGTCTGCAGAAGTGGATGGTAAGAGTATATCAGTGCGTGCATTAGCAGCTAAAGCCGCTTGTATGGACTTGTTGATCATGTCCTGGATCTGGACTGTGGCCATGAGGTGGGAGGCACCCAGTTCCACAACCTCACTAGTCAGACCAGTGAGGCCAGACAATGGAATGGCGTTATTATCATTAGCCATAATACAATCTGATAAGACAAGAAAGTTAGTCTATTGATAAGGTCCAGAAAATGACCACTGTTATAAGGGGCTGAAAGCACAGGTTAACTCACACCTCGATTATAGGGTAAAACCGGATGACAAACAGAATACCCGCTTATAGAGACCGCACTAAGACCAAGCTGTTGCTCCTCTCACCGCTCTCTGCAACACTGACGATGGTGAGAGGAGGAGGGAACAGAAAGCAGAACCCTCAGCCGTAGTATCGCGAGACTACAGCCGAGAGCGCTGTGATAGGGTGCGCCGGGTCTCAGAGGCGTGTCGCAGGGAGCGAGTCACTAGCCCGCGCCCCTCTGACGTCAGCAAGCCCGCGAAGCGCGGCGCGCGCGGGAACAAGACAGAAGAAGGCGCTTCTGTGGTAAAATAAAATGGCGCCTGCAAGAACTAAACAGTGAGTATAAATACAGCGGTATAGGACCAGGGTTAGGGGAAAGGGAGGAATTCCAAACCCGGTCAATAAGGATAAGCGGAAGATAGATGTAAACAGTAAGAAATGAAGAAATTAGTAAGAAAATAATAAGAAAAATGGAATGATATGAAAGAACAAGAAGTTCTCTCAAAGAGACGGGTGAACAGTTGTAAAAACTGGCACCTAAGAATAAAATTCACACAATATGTAAAAACATAAATAAGAAATATAGAGGACAATACTTATCTGCCATGAGCAGAAAGAAAGAGGAAGAGGAGGTCCAGCCAGCCCCTTATATAGGGTCTCCGACCCAGGGGAAGGGAGTCCAGGGGCTGCTGGGAGTTGTAGTTTTAATGAAATTTTTTCTAATGTTAATGAAATAAATTATTTGTAATTTTCTGCTATGGGCATTAAAAAGAAAGGTTTAATGCAAGATATTCGCCTCCTGTCTGATATATAACTCAGGATCAGTACAGGATAAGTAATGTAATGTATGTACACAGTGACCTCACCAGCAGAATAGTGAGTACAGCTCTGGAGTATAATACAGGATATAACTCAGGATCAGTACAGGATAAGTAATGTAATGTATGTACACAGTGACCTCACCAGCAGAATAGTGAGTACAGCTCTGGAGTATAATACAGGATATAACTCAGGATCAGTACAGGATAAGTAATGTAATGTATGTACACAGTGACCTCACCAGCAGAATAGTGAGTACAGCTCTGGAGTATAATACAGGATATAACTCAGGATCAGTACAGGATTAGTAATGTAATGTATATACACAGTGACCTCACCAGCAGAGTAGTGAGTACAGCTCTGGAGTATAATACAGGATATAACTCAGGATCAGTACAGGATAAGTAATGTAATGTATATACACAGTGACCTCACCAGCAGAATAGTGAGTACAGCTCTGGGGTATAATACAGGATATAACTCAGGATCAGTACAGGATAAGTAATGTAATGTATATACACAGTGACCTCACCAGCAGAATAGTGAGTACAGCTCTGGGGTATAATACAGGATATAACTCAGGATCAGTACAGGATAAGTAATGTATGTACACAGTGACCTCACCAGCAGAATAGTGAGTACAGCTCTGGGGTATAATACAGGATATAACTCAGGATCAGTACAGGATAAGTAATGTAATGTATGTACACAGTGACCTCACCAGCAGAATAGTGAGTACAGCTCTGGAGTATAATACAGGATATAACTCAGGATCAGTACAGGATAAGTAATGTATGTACACAGTGACCTCACCAGCAGAATAGTGAGTACAGCTCTGGGGTATAATACAGGATATAACTCAGGATCAGTACAGGATAAGTAATGTAATGTATGTACACAGTGACCTCACCAGCAGAATAGTGAGTACAGCTCTGGAGTATAATACAGGATATAACTCAGGATCAGTACAGGATAAGTAATGTAATGTATGTACACAGTGACCTCACCAGCAGAATAGTGAGTACAGCTCTGGAGTATAATACAGGATATAACTCAGGATCAGTACAGGATAAGTAATGTAATGTATGTACACAGTGATCTCACCAGCAGAATAGTGAGTACAGCTCCGGAGTATTGTACATTGATGATGTCTGCTCCGCAGGACGTTCTCGTTCTCAGTCAGTTCATCCGCTCGGACGGTGGGATGTTGCCGCGGAAGGTGACGGGTCTGTGTACAGAGGAACATAAGAAGGTGGAGGCCTGTGTGAAGATGGCGCACCGCGCAGGTGAGGGGGTCGCTCTCTAAGGTCGCAGGACTGGTTGATCCTTTTCTTTGGATTCCCTCCTGTGTGATCCCTAAAATCCAGTCCCTGGGACCTACTGTCCTGTCATAGAGGGGGATGGGCAGGGTCCTATAAGGTGATGACTCCTTTGGGGATTTCGGACCCTGTATTCCCCCAGTCTGATGTGTCCAATCACAGCTCGGCTTTCATTATACCGAGCTCATTCAGGTGGAGCTGGGCTGTGATTGGTTACTGTAGGTTTTCGTCTGTGTTTATTACTACTTTACTATTTTCGGAACTTGCTTGTTGTCAGTGAATGAGGACGTACGGGGTTTGAGAACAAATCTTAGTCAGAATTCTGGGATCAGAAAGGGGATTATCTGCACCGATACATTGTAACGAGCCCTTCAGCTTGTCCAGGGCAGGATGGGGCATCAGTCTATGGCTGTAAATAGTGTTCGTATTCATTGACGCAAGCAGTGATCTTACAAACAGGCAAAGAATTAAAAACCAAAGTATATTGAAGGGGTATTCCAGCCATAGACATCTTATCCTTGGAATAGGATTGTGTGATTATCCCCCACCCATGTGACCTGTAGGGACCAGGACCCCAGGATTAGAGCATCTCTGGGGGGTCCCTGAGGCCAAAAGGAAGAGGAGGCGACTGCATGAGCCGCCCCCAGAACATTTCCATCCTGATCGTTCTCATCTCTTTCACCTCTAGGACTGTTTCCCGACCATCGGCCAAAACTACAAGAAGGTCAGAAACCCAAAGAGAAATTCCATCTGAACAGGTGAGACCCCCGGACGATCTGGGGCCTATTGTTCTAGTCCGGGGAGGGGTTCTATTGTTCTAGTTTCTAGTCGGGGGGGGGGGGGGGGGGGGGGGCTATTGTTCTAGTTCGGGGAGGGGTCCTATTCTAGTTCGGGGAGGGGGGCCATTGTTCTAGTCCGAGGGGGGGGGGGGCATTGTTCTAGTCCCGGGGGGGGGGGGAGCTATTGTTCTAGTGTCCCCAACATGTACGGACAAAACTACAACCCCCACTTTGTCTGGCCTTTTGGCTCTTAGGGACCCCCTCCGCCCTACAGACCAAAGATCAGGGGCATCAATCCGCAGATACAACCCAACTGCAGGGATACTGTGATCACTAAGGGTTAAAGGGGTTCTCCAGGATTAAGCACATCTGCTTTCTCCAGGAAACAGCGCCACCCCTTCCCTCAGATTTTGTCTGGTATTACAGCTTGCTTCTATTGTTTTGTAATACCTCACACAACCAGAGGTAGCGCTGTTTTCAGTATTTCTTATCTTGGTGAATCCTATCAGACGGCAGAGATCAGAGTTATCTCCTGTCCTGGTGAGTCCCGGCCCATATTTCCCCTACACATATACAGCGGAAAGAGTTAAAGGAGAACCCTGTGTGATGAGATGATTTCAGTCTATTGTCTCTGTTATCAGCCTCTGTGTGATTGTCTGTTATCAGCCTCTGTGTGATGAGATGATTTCAGTCTATTGTCCTCTGTTATCAGCCTCTGTGTGATGAGATGATTTCAGTCTATTGTCTCTGTTATCAGCCTCTGTGTGATTGTCTGTTATCAGCCTCTGTGTGATGAGATGATTTCAGTCTATTGTCCTCTGTTATCAGCCTCTGTGTGATGAGATGATTTCAGTCTATTGTCTCTGTTATCAGCCTCTGTGTGATTGTCTGTTATCAGCCTCTGTGTGATGGTGATGATTTCAGTCTATTGTCTCTGTTATCAGCCTCTGTGTGATGGAGATGATTTCAGTCTATTGTCTCTGTTATCAGCCTCTGTGTGATTGTCTGTTATCAGCCTCTGTGTGATGAGATGATTTCAGTCTATTGTCCTCTGTTATCAGCCTCTGTGTGATGGTGATGATTTCAGTCTATTGTCTCTGTTATCAGCCTCTGTGTGATGGAGATGATTTGTCTATTGTCTGTTATCAGCCTCTGTGTGATGAGATGATTTCAGTCTATTGTCCTCTGTTATCAGCCTCTGTGTGATGGAGATGATTTCAGTCTATTGTCCTCTGTTATCAGCCTCTGTGTGATGGAGATGATTTCAGTCTATTGTCTCTGTTATCAGCCTCTGTGTGATGGTGATGATTTCAGTCTATTGTCTCTGTTATCAGCCTCTGTGTGATGATGTCCTAACATTCTCAGGTACCTCACTTACTGGTCTCCGTCCTCCGCTAAACCCATCCTGAGGAAAGGCCTGAAGTGGTGTAAGAAGAAGATGCTGGTCGGTGACCCCCTCCTGAAGGATAACGTGCAGTACAGTCGCAGACCGTTGCTCCTGAAACAGTGACCGGATCTTGTGTCCTGCACATGTGACCATGTCATACATGAATAAATGTGTTTTCGTTACAGTGTGTCAGTGTTTACAGATCCACACTGAGGGGTAAGAATGACGCAGGTTTATTGGGGGATTTGTTACGGTTTTGTATATTACAGGAATGTGCGTCCTGTATCAGTCCCATTGACCACTGGGAAAGGCTTGAGTCCGCCATGACAGTTGTGATCCCGGTGGGGTGGTGGGGGCTCCTTTAGATCATGAAGGGCAGGTCGATGTTGCGCTCTCCGTTGCCGATGTAGACATATCCGTGCTGCGGGGTCAGAGGGATGTGGTAGAACGTCATTCCCAGCCACAGGAGACTGCGCAGGACCACCACGCCGCTACCGCGCTCCCACTGCAAACTCCAGCAACCTGCGGGGGAGGAGAGAGGTTAGTGCTGGGGCCATGAGATAGACCACCAGTATGGCCGACGGGAGCTAGATTAGTGCTGGGGCCATGGGATAGACCACCAGTATGGCCGACGGGAGCGAGATTAGTGCTGGGGCCATGGGATAGACCACCAGTATGGCTGCCGGGAGAGAGATTAGTGCTGGGGCCACGGGATTCACCACCAGTATGACCACCGCCAGAGGAGAGATTAGTGCTGGGGCCACGGGATTCACCACCAGTATGACCACAGCCAGAGGAGAGGTTAGTGCTGGGGCCATGGGATTCACCACCAGTATGGCCACCGGGAGAGAGAAGGTGAAGACACCTTATATAGTTCTACAACAGTGTTTCCTAACCAGGGGGCCCTCAGTGCTTGTTAAACTACAACTCCCAGCATGCCCGGACAGCCTCTTGCTGTCCGTGCATGCTGGGAGTTGTAGTTTTGCAACAGCTGTAAGAACCCTTGTTGGGAAACACTGTTATAATCTGTGGATCTTTCACTGTTGCAGCACTACATCTCCCAGCATGCCCGGACAGATATCCATTTCCTTAAAATCCTCTGTCCTGCAGGAAGTCATGCACATTCTAGGACAGTTTTCCAGCCATGGTGCCTCCAGCTATTGCAGCACTACAACTCCCAGCGTGCCCTGACAGCCGCAGAGTTTCTAGCTGGCATGCAGGGAGTTGTAACTTTGCTACAGCTGGAGGCACCTTGGTTAGGAAACACTGCTCTGACCTTGATACCTGCTGCTTAGCATGCTGGGAGTTGTAGTTTTGTAGAAGCTGAAGGCACCCTGGTTGGCCAACGCTGGCGGTTTTTGTGGAGTAGCGTTTCTCATATTCGGATCTCACGTGGCGGCTGCAGCGCGATCTCGTCTCCACCATGGAAACTTCCAGTGATGCTTTTGTCTTCTCAGCAATGAGAACCATATTTTCTTCACTTTGTGGCAATGGGGTGGGTTCGGTCTCCGGGAAGGATCGAGCCCCGGGCAGGGGAGGGCGCGGTAAAGGCAGCCGGCTTCAGATGTGGATCCTGGTACAGACGGGCGCGGTCGTCTGAGGGGCTGAGTGACCGCGACTAATCTCTGCTTTGTTATAAGCCAGTAATGAGGAGCAGAGGATGCGTTTGGTTATAACACCGCCTGTGTTACCGCCGCCGCGTGCCAAGACTGAGGGTGGGGAAAACAAAAGCAGCAGCCGCCACTCTCACGAACGGAAGAAGAGACGTCACTCCATGTTAACCATTTCCCATGTAAAGAGATTGAGTCCAGTGCTGGTCCCTATCTCTATGGGATCAGGATATATACACTGGTCAAAAAAAATAGTGAACCCTAAGATAACACGTCCTGGATCTGAATGAACTAATCGTATGAAATCCTTTCCTCTTTACATAGTTGAATGCGCTGACAACAAAATCACCAAAAATGATCAATGGAAATCATCACCCCATGGAGGTCTGGATATGGAGTCACCCTCAAAATCACAGTGGAAAACCCCACTACAGGCCGATCCAACTTTATGTAATGTCCTTAATACAAGTCCCAATGAGGCTCAGTAGTGTGTGTGGCCTCCACGTGCCCGTATGACCTCCCTACAATGCCTGGACATGCTCCTGATGAGGTGGAGGATGGTCTCCTGAGGGATGTCCTCCCAGACCTGGACTAAAGCATCCGCCAACTCCTGGACAGTCTGTGGTGGATGAAGCGAGACGTCCCAGATGTGCTCAATCTGATTCAGGGAAACGGGCGGCCAGTCCATAGCATCAATGCCTTCCTCTTATAGGAACTGCTGACACACTCCAGCCACATGAGGTCTAGCATTGTCTTGTATTAGGAGGAACTCAGGGCCAACCGCACCAGCATATGGTCTCACAAGGGGTCTGAGGGTCTCATCTCGGTACCTAATGGCAGTCAGGATACCTCTGGCAAGCACATGGAGGGCTGTGCGGCCCCCAAAGAAATGCCACCCCACACTATTACTGACCCACCGCCAAACCGGTCATGCTGGAGGATGTTTCAGGCATAAGAACGTTCTTCACGGCGTCTCCAGACTCTGTCACATGTGCTCAGTATGAACCTGCTTTCATCTGTGAAGAGCACAGGGCACCAGTGGTGAATTTGCCAATCTTGGTGTTCTCTGGCAAATGCCAAACGTACTGCACGGTGTTGGGCTGTAAGCACAACCCCCACCTGTGGACGCCGGGCCCTCATGGAGTCTGTTTCTGACCATTTCAGTAGACACATGCACATTTGTGGCCTGCTGGAGGTCATTTTGCAGCGGTCTGGCAGTGCTCCTCCTGCTCCTCCTTGCACAAAGCGGAGGGTAGCGGTCCTGCTGGGTTGTTGCCCTCCTACGGCCTCCTCCACGTCTCCTGATGTACTGGCCTGTCTCCAGGTAGCGCCTCCATGCTCTGGACACTACGCTGACAGACACAGCAAACCTTCTTGCCACAGCTCGCATTGATGTGCCATCCTGGATGAGCTGCACTACCTGAGCCACTTGTGTGGGTTATGGGAGTGTAGATAGGAGAAAAAACCCGGTTCAGCGAGGCGCTGCTCAGTGTACGGTCGATAAGAGGACTCAAGTAGTACAGGACAATAAAACTATTGATGAATTGGGGACAACGCGTTTTGGCATCCACTGATGCCTTCCTCAGGTCCACTTACAGCTCCCAGTGTTGCTGTATGCTATGCGCTGGGTAGCTGGAACGGAGTCCTGTTAAGTTTCTATGCTTCTCTCGGTCCGTTCCAGCTACCCAGCGCATAGCATACAGCAACACTGGGAGCTGTAAGTGGACCTGAGGAAGGCATCAGTGGATGCCAAAACGCGTTGTCCCCAATACATCAATAAAGTTTTTATTGTCCTATGCTTCTCGAGTCCTCTTTTATCGACCACACACTGAGCAGCGCCTTGCCGAACCGTTTTTTTTCTCCTATCTACAGTCCCATTGCCTTTCTATCGGACACCATTCTGGGTGATCCGATACCGGTAAGAATGCAGCAGCCAGCGAACACAGCTACCTTCTCAAGCGCAGCCAACCCAGCGCAAGTACGTCTAAGGCTGGTATATCACCTGGGTGTGGTATAGGGCACACACCAGTGGACACACCTAACCAAGGACCGCCCCCTGTGTTTTTCATCACTTGTGTGGGTTGTAGACTCTGTCTCATGCTACCACTAGAGTGAAAGCACCGCCAGCATTCGAAAGTGACCAAATCAGCCAGGAAGCATAGGAACTGAGAAGTGGTCTGTGGTCACCACCTGCAGAACCACTCCTTTATTGGGGGGTGACTTGGTAATTGCCTATAATTTCCACCTGTTGTCTGTTCCATGTGAATTGATTGTCAATCATTGTTCTTCCTGAGTGGACAGTGGGATCTCACACAAGTGTCAGTGACTTGGAGTTACATTGTGTTCCCTTTATTTTTTTGAGCAGTGTAGTAGTTCTACACCTCTCCAGCTCTATCTATATACTGCTGCTATCTCTAGGATCAGGATATATAGCAGTTATACACTTCCCCTCCAGCTCTATCTATATACTGCTGCTATTTCTATTGGATCAGGATATATAGTAGTTATACACCTCCTCCAGCTCTATCTATATACTGCTGCTATCTCTAGGATCAGGATATATAGCAGTTATACACCTCCCCTCCAGCTCTATCTATATACTGCTGCTATTTCTATTGGATCAGGATATATAGTAGTTATACACCTCCTCCAGCTCTATCTATATACTGCTGCTATCTCTAGGATCAGGATATATAGCAGTTATACACCTCCCCTCCAGCTCTATCTATATACTGCTGCTATCTCTAGGATCAGGATATATAGCAGTTATACACCTCCTCCAGCTCTATCTATATACTGCTGCTATTTCTATTGGATCAGGATATATAGTAGTTATATACCTCCTCCAGCTCTATCTATATACTGCTGCTATCTCTAGGATCAGGATATATAGCAGTTATACACCTCCCCTCCAGCTCTATCTATATACTGCTGCTATTTCTATTGGATCAGGATATATAGTAGTTATACACCTCCCCTCCAGCTCTATCTATATACTGCTGCTATCTCTAGGATCAGGATATATAGCAGTTATACACCTCCCCTCCAGCTCTATCTCTATGATCAGGATATATAGCAGTTATACACCTCCCCTCCAGCTCTATCTATATACTGCTGCTATCTCTAGGATCAGGATATATAGCAGTTATACACCTCCCCTCCAGCTCTATCTATATACTGCTGCTATCTCTAGGATCAGGATATATAGCAGTTATACACCTCCCCTCCAGCTCTATCTATATACTGCTGCTATCTCTAGGATCAGGATATATAGCAGTTATACACCTCCCCTCCAGCTCTATCTATATACTGCTGCTATCTCTAGGATCAGGATATATAGCAGTTATACACCTCCTCCAGCTCTATCTATATACTGCTGCTATTTCTATTGGATCAGGATATATAGTAGTTATATACCTCCTCCAGCTCTATCTATATACTGCTGCTATCTCTATGGGATCAGGATATATAGTAGCTATATACCTCCTCCAGCTCTATCTATATACTGCTGCTATTTCTATTGGATCAGGATATATAGTAGTTATACACCTCCCCTCCAGCTCTATCTATATACTGCTGCTATCTCTAGGATCAGGATATATAGCAGTTATACACCTCCCCTCCAGCTCTATCTATATACTGCTGCTATCTCTATGATCAGGATATATAGCAGTTATACACCTCCCCTCCAGCTCTATCTGTATACTGCTGCTATTTCTATTGGATCAGGATATATAGCAGTTATACACCTCCCCTCCAGCTCTCTCTCTGTAGGATCAGTTCACACACTGCATTTTTTTATTTTGCCTTGAATCCCTTGATAAAATACAGCAAAACAACCAAAATGCAACATGTAAACAAAGCGTAAAGACTTTAAAGGGGTATCCAAAGTATAGGGGATAAGATACTTCTGCCACGGGGGGTTCTGGCGCTGGGGACGCCCGTGATCTTGCACACCGCACCCCGTTAAAATCAGTCCCCGGAGCGTGTTCGCTCCGGGTCTGATTACCGTCGGTCACGGGGCCGGAGCATTGAGACGTCACGCCCCGCCCCCTCAATGCAAGCCTATGGGAGGGGGCGTGTCACGGGGACTGATTTTAATGGGGTGCGGCGCGCAAGATCACAGGGGTCAGGCATCTTATCCCCTATCCTTTGGATAAGGGGATAAGATGTCTAAGCGCCGGAGTACCCCTTTAAATCTTTAACAAACACATAATTTGTGATTACAGGTCAAATCACTTTTACCTCATGTCCATATTTCTCTAATTAAAGGGGTACTCCACTGGAAAACTTTTTCTTTAAATCAACTGGTGCCAGAAAGTTAAACAGATTTGTAAATTACTTCTGTTAAAAAAAATGTAATCCTTCCAGTACTTATCAGCTGCTGTATGATCCACAGGAAGTTCTTTTCTTTTTGAATTTCCCTTGTCTGACCACAGTGCTCTCTGCTGACACCTCTCCTACTCTGGACAGTTCCTGACATGGACAGAGGTGTCAGCAGAAAGCACTTTGGTAAGACAGAAAAATTCAAAAAGAAAAGAACTTCCTGTGGATCATACAGCAGCTGATAAGTACTGGAAGGATTAAGATTTTTTTTAATAAGTAATTTACAAATCTGTTTAACTTACTAGCACCAGTTGATTTAAATATTTTTTTTCCAGTGGAGTACCCCTTTAAGGAATTTTGTATTAAAAAAAACGCTTGAAAAATGGACAGTGGGAACTGACCCCAACCCACTTATGAGTAATCAGTTCCCTCAGGCGATCTCCAGCAGCAGCCTGATTAAATGACCAGGTGCAGTGATCAGACTCCACCCCCTCTCCCTGCAAGGCTAGAGGATTCATGGGAAATGTAGGCAGCATTAGGAAATCATTTCAGAATGAAGCTTATCCCATGCCTGCCACATCAGCTAGACTAGGTAAGCACAAGGCATTCACAAGAACCTCTGTTTTGTAATAAGAGCCTGTGCTGCACTTTATAACCTGGAGTGTTGTTTAGAGGTAAAATCCATGTGACACTTCTCCATTCGGGTAGTTATCTGACACGGTGAACAATTAACAAGAAGAGGAGTAATGAGCCGACCATAGACATACAGCAGTGGGTGGAATGATCAGCTCCTCCCGATCCCTCCATACTCATGGATGCTCGTCTTGGTGGAGGATCCGTGTGTTCAGGATGGAGAAATCTCCCATCAGGCTCCTTATCTCTTGCCTGATCCTCCTCTCCCCTGCACCATCTTGGGGAGGTCGGCTGATCAGTGTCTTGTGTATGAGAACGCGGGGAGGACACTGATCACTTATTTGTGTAAATCTGAGGCCGGAGCCACCGACTGACTTTGTGGTTGTTTATCTCTACGTGTGATGGAATACGATGTCCCCCAAAGTCACCCAAAACCTCATCAAGACATACAGTACACTCCTCACCATACATGACCTGAACCATCAGTACATTCCTCACCATACCTCAGCCATCAGTACACTCCTCACCATACCTGACCTGAACCATCAGTACACTCCTCACCATACCTGACCTGAACCATCAGTACATTCCTCACCATACCTGAGCCATCAGTACACTCCTCACCATACCTGACCTGAACCATCAGTACACTCCTCACCATACCTGACCTGAGCCATCAGTACACTCCTAACCATACCTGACCTGAACCATCAGTACACTCCTCACCATACCTGACCTGAACCATCAGTACACTCCTCACCATACCTGACCTGAGCCATCAGTACACTCCTCACCATACCTGACCTGAGCCATCAGTATACTCCTCACCATACCTGACCTGAGCCATCAGTACACTCCTCACCATACCTGACCTGAACCATCAGTACACTCCTCACCATGTCTGACCTGAGCCATCAGTACACTCCTAACCATACCTGACCTGAGCCATCAGTACACTCCTAACCATACCTGACCTGAGCCATCAGTACACTCCTAACCATACCTGACCTGAGCCATCAGTACACTCCTCACCATGTCTGACCTGAACCATCAGTTCACTCCTCACCATACCTGACCTGAACCATCAGTGCACTCCTCACCATACCTTACCCGAACCATCAGTGCACTCCTAACCATACCTGACCTGAGCCATCAGTACACTCCTCACCATACCTGACCTGAGCCATCAGTACACTCCTCACCATACCTGACCTGAGCCATCAGTGCGCTGCTCACCATACGTGACCTCAGATATCAGGGTTCTCCTCTGGCGATGTCCCCTCCCCCTACACTTTGCATCCTGCTCTGGGATTTGCAGCCTTTGATCAGCAGCCATACTCAAGCTCAGACACGGATTAGCAGCTCATAAAACAGACTCCTGGCAGAGCGCTCCGCACGTTCCTGAGCCTCAGCACAGCCGGGGACACGTACATACAAGGTCACACATCATGGTGGTGAGAGAGCGGGAGACGGGGTCATCGCCTTACATCATCCTCACCGCAGAAGCTTCTCATCAACTCCTTTACTGGTCATAGAGCGGAAGATCTGTGACCTCCTACAGGATCAGCATGCGCTGCTCCTGAAATACTCTGTGCTGCTTTGATATATCAGTAGTGGAGGGGAAAAAAAAGCGCTTTTGAAGTTTCATTTGCCAAACCTTCATGATGGCTGCATGGCATCTGTCCAGTCACATGACGGGTTGGTGCTGCCCCCTCCCACCTATAAACCGTTCATCACTCACCTTTAGGGATATCGTGTTCCAGGGAGTCCAGGAAGTCGATGGCGGGGTCCTGGTCGGCCTTCTCCAGCAATGACTTCTTCTTTGGGATCAGGGTTGGGGTGAAGTGGAAGAAGGAGCTCAGCTTTTTAGCCTCGCTGACTGTGAGACCTGAGGGGGACAAGATCATAGGGGGTCAAAGGTCAGGAAACCTGAAGATACTGAGCGTAGAGATGTCCTGCAGCAGTAGCACCAAACAACAATGTTCCCCAACCTGCGACTTTATGGCCGTTGCAAAACTAACGGAATTAGGCATGCTTGGAGTTGTAGTTTTGCAACAGCTGGAGAGTCGCAGGTTTGGGAACACTGCCATACCATGAGGGACCGAAGCAGGATAGGGGGCAATGCTCTGCAGAATCCGATTAATGTCTGCTCCAATAGTCCTTGAACCACCAGGGCCACCTACAGGTACCAGGAAGCACTGCACCCGCCTGCAGAACGCAGATGCAGCTCCAGGTCTCATATTATGCAGGTGTGACCGCTGCTGAGAGGGGTGGGGGCTGAGTTACCTCTGAAGCTGTGATTGACATTGACCTGTCCAAGCGGATTCTTGATGAACGCTCCACGAGGCGCCACCGCGCCCTCTCGATCAATGAGTGCGATGGTGCCGATCAGGCGAGACTCCTCCTTAACGTGGTTCTGAAGAAGTAAAACGGGAAGAACATTTTACAGATGTCCAGACTCCCCCCCCCCCCCCAATAAACAAAAGACCCCTGAAATATACTGAGAACCCCCCAATATACAGACGACCCCCCATCAAAAGACCCCTCAAATATACTGAGGACGCCCCAATATACAGAAGACCCCCTGAAATATACAGGGGACCCCCACAATAAACAAGACCCCTCAAATATACTGAGGACCCCCCCAACATACAGAAGACCCCCAGAAATATACTGAGGACCCCCCCAATAAACAAAAGACCACTGAAATATACTGAGGACCCCCAATATACAGAAGAACCCCTGAATATACAGAGAACCCCCAATAAACAAAATACCTCTGAAATATACAGAGGACCCCTCAAATATACCGAGGACCCCCCAATATACAGAAGACCCCGCAATATACAGAAGACCCCCCAAATATACCGAGGACCCCCCCCCACACACACACAATATACAGAAGACCCCCCCAAAATATACAGAGGACCCTCCCAATAAATAAAAGACCCCTGAAATATACAGAGGATCCCCCTGAAATATACAGAGTACCCCCAATAAACAAAAGACCCCTGAAATATACTGATGACCCCCCCAATATACAGAAGAACCCATGAAATATACAGAGTACTCCCAATAAACAAGACCCCTGAAATATACTGAGGACCCCCCCCCCAATATACAGAAGAACCCGTGAAATATACAGAGAACCCCCAATAAATAAGACCCCTGAAATATACTGAGGACCCCCCCCCCCAATAAACAAGGCCCCACACAAACATACTGAGGACCCCCAGAGAAGCGTCATTACCGTCACCTCCTCCTCGTGCGCCGCCGACCCCTCCCCCGCCTTCCTGCGCACCGTCAGCTCATACTCATGGGCGGGGTCTCCGATAAAACGTCCCTTGATAAGCTGCGCTTCCTTAATGATGTCATCAGTGGGCGGGGCCAGAAGACACCAATCCAGACAATTTAAGCTGCAAGACGCAAGAGATAAGAGACCCCCAAATATCTGGTGACCCTCCCCCCCACCCCCACCCCAGAGACTGACTGCTCATGTGTGTCCTCACTTTACATCTGCTGCAAAACTACAATTCCCATCTTACTTTCAGGGCATGCTGGAAGTTGTAGTTTTGCAATAGCTGTAGAGCAGTGTTTCCCAACCAGGGTGCCTCCAGCTGTTGCAAAACTACAACTCCCAGCATGCCCGGACAGCCGAAGGCTGTCCGGGCATGCTGGGAGTTGTAGTTTTGCAACAGCTGGAAGCACCCTGGTTGGGAAACACTGCTGTAGCGTCACTGGCTGTCTGGGCATGCTGGGAGTTGTAGTGCTTACATTGCAGTAATGGCCTCACCTGTAGAAGGTCCTCCTCGCCCGCAGCTGCTCGCCCCCCTCCGTGCCCTGCGCTATGTAGTAATCCCCCCGGACCCCCAGGATTTTGCCCCAGAAGAAGACGCGGGAGAGCCGCATGTCCCTCCGGAGCAGCAGCAGGGAGGTCCTCAGGGCGGCGCTCTGCTCGGGGCTCAGGCCGCAGCCGGTCACCGGCTCCATGGACAGGCTCAGGCTCTCGGCGTCCATCGCTTCTCTCAGCGGCTCTTGTCTCCCGGGCAACAGTAACCAGAAAATGCTCCGGTCTCCATAGCGACGCGTCCCGTCACCAGGAAGTTGGCGAGGTGAGCCCCGCCCCTTACATTACGTCACTTCCCTTTTTCCGGTTGCGGAGTGTGAGGTCCTGTCACAGCCAATCAGCGCCCCCGGGTGATGAGAGGAAAGACGTGATTGGCTGCCGGATTGGAATGAACTACGGGGCATGCGCGCTGAAAGTTGTGATTGGTCATATGGCCAGTGGTCACAGTGCCGCTTCAGAAATGAAAGCAGAGCTCTGATTGGTTGCTATGGGTAACGAGGCCTAATGATGGAAATCATGGCCAGCTGTTACAGAACTACAACTCCCATCATGTCCATGAGAGTCTGTATTTTACACCCCAAGGTGCTGGTGAATAGATGACACTAAAATCCCCATTATATATGGTGTCCGTGGGGTTATTTTCACTATAGTCACCGGGGGTTCGCTGATGTGCTGACAAATACCGGACATACATTGGAGAATGGCCGCGGCTACTGTACGGGAGCTGCGTGGTTGCTGGGGATACGTGTGACCTCCTATGACATTGCGCAGAGGTGCCGCACAGCGCTAGAGGACGTCACAAGTCAGTGCTGCCCCACCGAACGGGACTCTGGGACGCGCTGTATACCCGGACAGGCCACGCGAGACGCGCTGTATACCCGGACAGGCCACGCGAGACGCGCTGTATACCCGGACAGGCCACGCGGGACGCGCTGTATACCCGGACAGGCCACGCGGGACGCGCTGTATACCCGGACAGGCCACGCGGGACGCGCTGTATACCCGGACAGGCCACGCGGGACGCGCTGTATACCCGGACAGGCCACGCGGGACGCGCTGTATACCCGGACAGGCCACGCGGGACGCGCTGTATACCCGGACAGGCCACGCGGGACGCGCTGTAGACCCGGACAGGCCACGCGGGACGCGCTGTAGACCCGGACAGGCCACGCGGGACGCGCTGTAGACCCGGACAGGCCACGCGGGACGCGCTGTAGACCCGGACAGGCCACGCGGGACGCGCTGTAGACCCGGACAGGCCACGCGGGACGCGCTGTAGACCCGGACAGGCCACGCGGGACGCGCTGTAGACCCGGACAGAAACTAGAAAAATCAGAAATAAGCGCAGCAATGTGCCGTTACTCCTAGCAACTCTGGGACAATGTAAAAGAAGGTGATTGTGCTCACCTTTAGGTGTTGTACTGCGGGTACAACATCATATATCGTAGTATGCAAGGTCCGGGAGTGCTGCCACGTCACCTTCCCCGTCTTGGACTGATCCTCGGCAGTCGTAGTAAATGGAAGAGGCTGTGATCTGCTCGGCGGCAGAAAATGTAGGTGCACTCAGGCGCTCTCCTTGCGAATGTCAGCTAAGTCCCGGTTAGGGTAGAAATCCAATCCAAACGAAGGTAATAAAACCAGGTGGATTTTAATATATAAAAGAAATAAAACAGGCCGTATCACAGGGGGTGGGACAACGCGTTTCGAAGGGTGTGATCCCCTCTTCGTCAGGTCTAATGGTTGTACAAGCCGGGGATGCTGTCATATATACCGGCAGAAAGACCGCGTAAATTGTAAACAATTGTCTAAAAACATTATATCCATTAAAATATTCTATCCTCAGTTGTTAGGAATATATGATAAAATAATAATACAAAGAAATGTGCAGAGATGGTTACATTATAAAGAAAAATGGATCAAGTACCTATATGGGTTTTAACGACCTGGTGTAGGTGAATAGATGGAGGTTACACATGCCCAAGGGTCTCCCATACCTGAAATAGACCGGATACATTCCGCTGCACTAAATGCAGTTTGCACGAGCTCCTGCTGACAAGAACAGCGAAGCCTTACATTAAAAAAGGCCAACCAGCATGTGTAACCTCCATCTATTCACCTACACCAGGTCGTTAAAACCCATATAGGTACTTGATCCATTTTTCTTTATAATGTAACCATCTCTGCCCATTTCTTTGTATTATTATTTTATCATATATTCCTAACAACTGAGGATAGAATATTTTAATGGATATAATGTTTTTAGACAATTGTTTACAATTTACGCGGTCTTTCTGCCGGTATATATGACAGCATCCCCGGCTTGTACAACCATTAGACCTGACGAAGAGGGGATCACACCCTTCGAAACGCGTTGTCCCACCCCCTGTGATACGGCCTGTTTTATTTCTTTTATATATTAAAATCCACCTGGTTTTATTACCTTCGTTTGGATTGGATTTCTACCCTAACCGGGACTTAGCTGACATTCGCAAGGAGAGCGCCTGAGTGCACCTACATTTTCTGCCACCGAGCAGATCACAGCCTCTTCCGTATACCCGGACAGGCCACACGGGACACGCTGTATACCCGGACAGGCCACACGGGATGCGCTGTATACTTGGACAGGGCACACGAGACGCGCTGTATACCCGGACAGGCCACACGGGACGCGCTGTATACCCGGAGAGGCCACATGGGACCCGCTGTATACCCAGACAGGTCACACGGGACGCGCTGTATACCCGGACAGGTCACACGGGATGCGCTGTATACTTGGACAGGGCACACGAGACGCGCTGTATACCCGGACAGGCCACACGGGGCGCGCTGTATACCCGGACAGGCCACATGGGACCCGCTGTATACCCAGACAGGTCACACGGGACGCGCTGTATACCCGAACAGGCCACACGGGATGCGCTGTATAACCAGACAGGACGCGCTGTATATGCGGACAGGCCACACGGGACGCGCTGTATATGCGGACAGGCCACATGGGACCCGCTGTATACCCAGACAGGCCACAAGGGACGCGCTGTATACCCAGACAGGCCACACGGGACGCGCTATATACCCGGACAGGCCAAACGGGACACGCTCTGTACCCGGACAGGCCACACGGGACACGCTGTATACCCGGACAGGCCACACGGGACACGCTGTATACCCGGACAGGCCACACGGGACACGCTGTATACCCGGACAGGCCACACTGGACGCGCTGTATACCTGGACAGGCCACACGGGACACGCTGTATACCCAGACAGGCCACACGGGACGCGCTGTATACCCGGACAGGCCACATGGGACGCGCTGTATACCCAGACAGGCCACACGGGACGCACTGTATACCCGGACAGGCCACACGGGACACGCTGTATACCCGGACAGGCCACACTGGACGCGCTGTATACCTGGACAGGCCACACGGGACGCGCTGTATACCCGGACAGGCCACACTGGACGCGCTGTATACCTGGACAGGCCACACGGGACGGGCTGTATACCCGGACAGGCCACATGGGACCCGCTGTATACCCAGACAGGTCACATGGGACACGCTGTATACCCAGACAGGCCACACGGGACGCGCTGTATACCCGGACAGGCCACATTGGACGCGCTGTATACCCAGACAGGCCACACGGGACGCACTGTATACCCGGACAGGCCACACGGGACGCGCTGTATACCCGGACAGGCCACACTGGACGCGCTGTATACCTGGACAGGCCACACGGGACGCGCTGTATACCCGAACAGGCCACACGGGATGCGCTGTATAACCAAACAGGACGCACTGTATATGCGGACAGGCCACACGGGAAGCGCTGTATATGCGGACAGGCCACACGGGACACGCTGTATACCCGGACAGGCCACACTGGACACGCTCTGTACCCGGACAGGCCACACGGGACACGCTGTATACCCGGACAGGCCACACTGGACACGCTGTATACCGGGACAGGCCACACGGGACACGCTGTATACCCAGACAGGCCACACGGGACGCGCTGTATACCCGGACAGGCCACATGGGATGCGCTGTATACCCGAACAGGCCACACGGGACGCACTGTATACCCGGACAGGCCACACTGGACGCGCTGTATACCTGGACAGGCCACACGGGACGCGCTGTATACCCAGACAGGCCACACGGGACGCACTGTATACCTGGACAGGCCACAGGGGACACGCTGTATACCTGGACAGGCCACACGGGACGCGCTGTATACCTGGACAGGCCACACGGGACGCGCTGTATACCCGGACAGGCCACACGGGACGCACTGTATACCTGGACAGGCCACAGGGGACGCGCTGTATACCTGGACAGGCCACACGGGACACGCTGTATACCTGGACAGGCCACACGGGACGCGCTGTATACCTGGACAGGCCACACGGGACGCGCTGTATACCTGGACAGGCCACACGGGACGCGCTGTATACCCAGACAGGCCGGGTAATGTAAAAATAAAAGTAAAAAATAAGTGTATGGGAGGAAGGAAGGGAGGGTTTTTGTATGTGTATATTATATATATGTATATATATATATATATATATATATATATATATATATATATATATATTAGCCCAGGGGGATAGGAGGGGGGATGAGGGAGAGAGAAATAATGGAACAAGGGCATTAAGATGGAGAGGGGGGTGATGGAAAAAGGAAACAGAGGGAGGGGGGAATAATGGCAAGGGGATTAAGAATTGCATTAGAAAGGTAAGTACACGTCATTATGAAAATAAATAATTTTATCTGTGGGTACCCCTAGCACATAAATTCGTGCGGAACTTACTCGCGAGGGATACCCGCGAACATACTTTCACCCTTTGGGGGTACAGTTGCGAAAAAGGTTGAGAAGCAATGATAGTCGCTGTTTTATGGGCTGTACAAGTGTCAATGAGGAGTGGCCTAGGGACAGGACCCATCCTTGTGTCATCGCATCCAATTACGGTGCATGCGCGGCCCCGCCAGTATATAATCAGGGCTCAGCGGGGAAACAGTGGCCTAGGCCACGCCTCCTTGACACTGTGTGGCCCATATAACAGCAAGAAGTAGTATACATTACTGATCAGCAATAATACAGAAAACAAGAGCCATGATAGATCACTCTGGGATAGGGAATAGACCAGTATTCCCCAACCAGGGTGTCTCCAGCTGTTGTAAAACTACAATTCCCAGCATGCCCAGACAGCCTTCGGCTCACCTGTAGAAGGTTTTGCAACAGCTGTAGGCACACTGGTTGGGAAACACTGCCATAGACAGTGGTGATGTGGTTGATGTCTGTTGATGAAGTCGCTTTCCTCCAGGGCTCTGTGTGGGAGGGAGAGACTCGCTGAATCCAGGCCCAGACTAGGGTCGCCACCTTTCCTGCAAAAAACTACCGGCCATGCTAATTTGCATAATTAATTATATATGCGTAACATCACAGAAAGCTCCACCTATGCCCAGAAATGGAGTCTGGCAGTGAGGTCCACCCGGGAGGGGCAACTCATGGGTGCCATTCTAATTTGGATATGTAATTATATATGCGTGACATCACATTATTACCCCCCCCCCCCCCCCACACACCTCTAATCCTCCTGTGCCATAATCGTTCCAGTGGATTCCCTCCTGTGCCGTACTCTTTTACTCATTTAAATTGATCTCCTGTGCCCCCGCTGCCTGTACCTACTCACCTGGCCTGTGTGTCTTCATTAGGCTCAGGTGAAGCGTAAAGGCAGCTGTCGGCTTCTCTCGGCGCCGGCGGGCAGAGCTGACGAGCGACGTCCTCCTGCGCAGCTCCTCGGCGCAATGTCAGGGCATCCCTGGTCAGTCCCTGCACTTTTTTAAAGTGGCTTGTTATGCAGCACGGGCCGGGACCGTACAACTGTGAGCTGCGGCGGCTGCTAAAGACAGGACCAGGGCAGCGGGGCTAAGGGTGTATAATTTGATTCTGTCTGCTGTGGCCGGGGGCTCTTTCCTAAAAAATACCGGCTTTTGCATATTCTATCTACAAAATTACCAGCAGAAGCATTAAAATACTGTCTGGGTGGCATCTCTAGCCCAGGCAGCTATATTGGACTTGTAATTGGCGGTTGTTCTGATTCCCCTGCCCATACAGTAGTCTTACATTCACTCTTATTTTATAGTAAGATTTCACGCTCGTTTTGTAATAGAGCAAATACGTAATTTAAAAAAAATCTGTGTCTATCCGTATATGTAAAAGAACCTAAAACTATCATACAGGTGCCGCCATGTTTGTTATACCACACTGTGTTATATAAATGCCTCCATTGATGCGGCCCCTGGGGGGGGTCACACGCTGATCCAGACGCGAGCTCCTCGTCAATATTTACTCCCAACATCCGCCCAAGCTTGTCCTGGCGCCGGCTCCGTCCTAAAGGATGAGCGTCTGAATCGCCGCAGTGTCCTTCATGGCCTTTATATGTTATTCAAATATCAATAGAAATGTTCCGCTCTCGCTGCATGAGGCGTTCCGTTAATGTCGCGTTGAAGACGGCGATAATATCGTCCGGCGCGGATCTCATGGACAGCTAAGGATAAAAAACAAGAAAAATGAAGACTGGAGCCATTTGTTATTTTTTTTTCGACTTTTTGTAGTATTCTTGTGCTTTGCCTTGTCTTTGTGTTGCGGACGGTGAGGGGGGGGGAGGTTCTCGCGCTAATCTCATCCCACGTGTTTTTCTGCCTCCTACTTATTTTTTCTTTTTATTACATCCTCATAAAAAGTGAAAAGCAACAAAGAGGAACAGTTTATATGGTTATAACGCTCTGGGTGCTGGCGTGTGCAGCTGCTGTAATAACTCACAACATATGTGGACGAAAGAGAAAAAAAAAGAGCGCCATATGTTCCGGGGCCGCGGGAGGGCCCATCGCATGATAGACGGCTGATGTTTTCATGTCTCTTTGTGATTTTTGTTTTATTTTGCTATATTAAAGGGGTACTCCGCCGGGAAAACATCTTATCCCCTATCCAAATGGTAGGGGATAAGATGTCTGATCACGGGGGGTCCCGCTGCTGGGGACCCCCGCGATCTCCGGGCCGGCAGCGGCAGCATCTTGAACATGGAAGTAGCTAGTACACGCCTCCTCCCATACACATGAATGGCGTGACGGCTAGTACGTAGCCGTCACGCCTCCTCCCATAGACATGAATGGCATGACGGCTAGTACATAGCCGTCACGCCTCCTCCCATAGACATGATTGGCGTGACGGCTAGTACGTAGCCGTCACGCCTCCTCCCATAGACATGAATGGCGTGACGGCTAGTACATAGCCGTCACGCCTCCTCCCATAGACATGATTGGCGTGACGGCTAGTACGTAGCCGTCACGCCTCCTCTCATAGACATGAATGGCTTGACGGCTAGTACATAGCCATCACACCTCCTCCCATAGACATGAATGGCGTGACGGCTAGTACGTAGCCGTCACGCCTCCTCTCATAGACATGAATGGCTTGACGGCTAGTACATAGCCATCACACCTCCTCCTATAGACATGAATGGCGTGACGGCTAGTACATAGCCATCACACCTCCTCCCATAGACATGAATGGCGTGACGGCTAGTACATAGCCATCACACCTCCTCCCATAGACATGAATGGCGTGACGGCTAGTACACAGCCGTCACGCCTCCTGCCATAGACATGAATGACGTGACGGCTAGTACGTAGCCGTCACGCCTCCTCCCATAGACATGAATGGCGTGACGGCTAGTACGTAGCCGTCACGCCTCTTCCCATAGACATGAATGGCGTGACGGCTAGTACGTAGCCGTCACGCCTTCTCCCATAGACATGATTGGCGTGACGGCTAGTAAGTAGCCGTCAAGCCTCCTCCCATAGACATAAATGGCGTGACGGCTAGTACATAGCCATCACGCCTCTTCCCATAGACATGAATGGCACGACGGCTAGTACATAGCCGTCATGCCTCCTCCCATAGACATGAATGGCTTGATGGCTAGTATGTAGACGTCACTCCTCCTCCCATAGACACGAATGGCGTGACGGCTAGTATGTAGCCGTCACTCCTCCTCCCATAGACATGAATGGCGTGACGGCTAGTACATAGCCATCACTCCTCCTCCCATAGACATGAATGGCGTGACGGCTAGTACATAGCCATCACACCTCCACCCATAGACATGAATGGCGTGACGGCTAGTACACAGCCGTCACGCCTCCTGCCATAGACATGAATGGCGTGACGGCTAGTACGTAGCCGTCACGCCTCCTCCCATAGACATGAATGGCGTGACGGCTAGTACGTAGCCGTCACGCCTCTTCCCATAGACATGAATGGCGTGACGGCTAGTACGTAGCCGTCACGCCTTCTCCCATAGACATGATTGGCGTGACGGCTAGTACGTAGCCGTCAAGCCTCCTCCCATAGACATAAATGGCGTGACGGCTAGTACATAGCCATCACGCCTCTTCCCATAGACATGAATGGCACGACGGCTAGTACATAGCCGTCATGCCTCCTCCCATAGACATGAATGGCGTGATGGCTAGTATGTAGACGTCACTCCTCCTCCCATAGACACGAATGGCGTGACGGCTAGTATGTAGCCGTCACTCCTCCTCCCATAGACATGAATGGCGTGACGGCTAGTACATAGCCATCACTCCTCCTCCCATAGACATGAATGGCGTGACGGCTAGTACATAGCCGTCACGCCTCCTCCCATAGACATGAATGGAGGGGGTGTGGTGGCTGTAGTCCCCAGTCATCTGGCTCACAGCTGAGCTCGATGCACCGGATGACTGGGGTGCCGCAGCGGAGATAGCGGGGGTCCCCAGCGGCGTGACCCTTACGATTAGACATCTTATCCCCTATTCTAAGATGTTTCCTGGCAGAGTACCCCTTTAACAGTATCGGGTTCTCGATGCTCTGACGCAAATTTGTACCAATTTTTGTTTTCCCCATAAAATGTCGTCATTTTCATTGTTTCTCTATGTATCTTCATTTCCTCTGTGATTCAGTGGCCCGGACCAAGAGCTGCTGCCACGTTTTTATAATTTATTTCTTCCCAGCTGGGATTAACCCTTTACTAACCACAAGTCGTATGTCTCCGAATTATGAGGCTCTAAGCCTCATCCTAATACAGTGCTATATATAGGAGCCGCACGCACTGCCCTATTGTTCAAAGGTGAACGCATGGTATGCGGTACATGTGCTGTGTAACGAGGTGACCGCATCTTTGCATACACTTAATGTGGTGTTTCCCAATCAGTGTGCCTCAGGCCATTGGGGTCTCATATTGGATCCTCATTGTCCCTGATTGCACAGTTGGAAATGAGAAACATGTCGGGGAGGTTTTTTTAACGGGTTAACTTGTACTAAAGCAGTGCTCTCCAAACTGTGGACCTCCAGATGTTTAAAAACTACAACTCCCAGCATGCCCGGACAGCCAACGGCTGTCCGGGCATGCTGGGAGTTGTAGTTTTGCAACATTTGGAGGTCCAGAGTTTGGAACCCACTGCCCTAACAGCTCTCCACTCGTACCTGCAGCTCTTACAGTATATACCCTGAGCCCGGACTCTGGATTTCGGGGTGTCAGCTGGGACAGAATGTGATTTTTGGGGTCCCTTGCTCCTGCAGGAAGGATCTGGATGCAGTGTCTCAGATTTTTGGCCGGAAGGCGCCTCAGTGATTGAATTTCACGCTGAGACTAAATGGACAGGATTTGGCCGCCAGGCACTGAGGAAAAGCAGTAACCTCCCAAATACAAAACACAGGGAAAGGAAAACAAGCGTGTTCCCTGACTCACAGTAACCCCGGATTGTGTAATGGGGTCTGCACCCCTTCATGACCGGCCGGACCCTAGAGGCGCTACCATACACCAGTCAGTGCATACACCTCCGTAATGCAGGTAAAGAGTACAGAACATGTAATACCTCCCTGTACTGTAGGGGGCGCTACCAGACACCAGTCAGTGCATACACTTCAGTAATACACGTAAAGAGTACAGAACATGTAATACCTCCCTGTACTGTAGGGGGCGCTACCAGACACCAGTCAGTGCATACACTTCAGTAATACACGTAAAGAGTACAGAACATGTAATACCTCCCTGTACTGTAGGGGGCGCTACCAGACACCAGTCAGTGCATACACCTCCGTAATACAGGTAAAGTGTACAGAACATGCAATACCTCCCTGTACTGTAGGGGGTGCTACCAGACACCAGTCAGTGCATACACTTCAGTAATATAGGTAAAGAGTACAGAACATGTAATACCTCCCTGTACTGTATTGGGCGCTACCAGACACCAGTCAGTGCATACACTTCAGTAATACAGGTAAAGAGTACAGGACATGTAATACCTCTCTGTACTGTAGGAGGCGCTACCAGACACCAGTCAGTGCATATGCTTCAGTAATACAGGTAAAGAGTACAGAACATGTAATACCTCCCTGTACTGTAGGGGGCGCTACCAGACACCAGTCAGTGTATGCACTTCAGTAATATAGGTAGAGAGTACAGAAGATGTAATACCTCCCTGTACTGTAGGGGGCGCTACCAGACACCAGTCAGTGCATACACTTCAACAATACAGGTAAAGAGTACAGAACATGTAATACCTCCCTGTACTGTAGGGGGCGCCACCAGACCCCAGTCAGTGCATACACTTCAGTAATACAGGTAAAGAGTACAGAACATGTAATACCTCCCTGTACTGTAGGGGGCGCAACCAGACACCAGTCAGTGCATACACTTCAGTAATACAGGTAAAGAGTACAGAACATGTAATACCTCCCTGTACTGTAGGGGGCGCTACCAGACCCCAGTCAGTGCATACACTTCAGTAATACAGGTAAAGAGTACAGAACATGTAATACCTCCCTGTACTGTAGGGGGCGCCACCAGACCCCAGTCAGTGCATACACTTCAGTAATACTGGTAAAGAGTACAGAACATGTAATACCTCCCTGTACTGTAGGGGGCGCAACCAGACACCAGTCAGTGCATACACTTCAGTAATACAGGGGTTTTAATGAATGTCCATTCTGATTGGTCGGTTCTTTCAGCCATTGACAGGTATCACAGATCTGGACTGTCTGTACATTTTATGTTGCGTCTGGTTTATAGTTACAATGGACCAGAAAAGAACAGAAAACACCATTATATGTTGTAACTATTGTAAGTTCAGGTCATTGTAAGTTGAGGGATCACTGTATAGGAAAACAAGACCCTAGAAAAACTAGGAAAAAATATGGGGCCACTATTGACCGACATAGTACATAAAGTGCAAAATAGAAGAAATATATAACAAATATATATATGAAAAAGGTCGTTGGACTAGAATATAAAGTGCTGGGAAAAGGTAAAAGTCTACACATAAAGCAATGTATCCATAGTCATATGACAGGAGCCCCTCCTCCACCGTCCTGTGTTACACGTATTACCCCTTGGTATGACTTAGGATATTATATATAGCTCTTTTTGTAGACTTTAACCTTTTCCTCACACTTTCCCAGCTATGACCAATGCGTTTAACCCTCTGATCAGCAGTGGTGGGAGCCAGCTGCGCGGTAATCCCCAGGTGGAGCCGGCTGTCATGACTCTCACATTCACATAGCTGGGATGGTTCACGATTCCCATATTCTCCAGCCAGTACTGGTGTTCTAGGTTAAGAGATCCTGGTTTGAGGTAGATCAATGGGACATACATGGGTCATAGGTTTATATGATTGGATCAGAATTCCTGAAATGTGTGTTGTTTTAAGTATTGGTCGTTCTTAGATAATACTGAGTTTTTATCACTTTAGGATTGGAATCACAGAGCAGCGGGCCCCTCCTGGTGCCCCTGACTCCCGCTCCAATGTTTGTAACTCCAGGAGCCAAGAGATGTGTGTCCCTCTGGTTTATCCTCTTGTTTGCCTGTTGGTACGTGGAACATTCCCTGATGAAGTCGGTACGCACCTGATGAAACCAGTTGGACAGTGATTGCGGTGATTGATATTCCTTTCTCCGAGAGTTAATAATTCCTGTGAATGCAATAATAAAATACACTATGTGGGGTGTTTAAACTATACCACATACTGCAAGGCTTTATATTACACAAGCACTACAGGTAACACCTGTGCAACCCATGGAACTCAAAGTTCTTGAATGAAAGTGGAGGATCAGCGTGTGATCTCTGTGAACAATCACATCACAGGGAGGATGCAGAACATCTTGGTGGAGCCAGTGGGAGCAGGACCCAAACCAGAGAGAGATCACAGGACCCGAACCTGAGAGAAAAGACAGGACCCGGCCCTGAGAAAAAAGACAGGACCTGAACCTGAGAGACATGACAGGACCCGACCCTGAGAGAAAAGACAGGACCCGAACCAGAGAGACATGACAGGACCCGAACCTGAGAGACACAACCCAAACCTCAGAGACAAGACAGGACCTGAACCAGAGAGACACGACAGGTCCCAAACCTGAGAGACATGACAGGAGCTGGACAAGACAGGACCCAAACTTAAGAGACATGACAGGACCGGAATATGAGAAACACGACTTGAACCTGAGAGACAAGACTAGTGTTGAGCGGCATAGGCCATATTCGAATTCGTGAATATTCGTCATATATTTGCGAATATTCGCATATTCGTACTATCCTCGTTCTATTTTCGCATCCGCGAAACTTTGCGTATGTGAAAATTAGCATAAAAAATTAGCATAAATAAAAATTAGCATAAACAAAAATTTGCATATGCTAATTTTCGCATATGCGAAAATTCGCACGCCAGTCTCACACAGTAGTATAAGAGCCTTCTTTACACCACACAAGCTGGAAACAGAGAGGGATGGTCACTGTGATGTGTACTGTGAAAAAAATAAATAAAAAAAAGAATATTCGTAATTACGAATATATAGTGCTATATTCGCAAATATTCGTGAATTCGCGAATATGCAATATTCGCTAATAAAATTCGCTTTGCGAATATTCGCGAGCAACACTAGACAAGACAGGACCCATACCTGAGCAACATGACAGGACCTGAACATGAGAAACATTTCAAGACCCGAACCTGAGAGACAAGACAGAACCTGAACTTGAGAGACATGACAGGACCTGAACCAGAGAGACATCACAGGACCTGAATCTGAGAGACACGACCCGAACCAGAGAGACAAGACAGAACCCGAAAGACAAGGAAGGACCCAAACCTGAGAGACAAGACAGGACCTGAACCAGATAGACAAGACAGGACCTCAACCTGAGAGACATGACAAGACCTGAACCTGCGAGACATTACCGGACCCAAACCTGAGAGACAAGACAGGACCTGAACCTGAGAGAAAAAACAGGACCCGAAACTGAGCAACATGACAGGACCTTAACATGAGAAACATTACAAGACCCGAACCTGAGAGACAAGGCAGGACCCGAACCTGAGAGACATGACAGGACCTGAACCTGAGAGACACAACCCGAACCAGAGAGACAAGACAGAACCCGAGAGACAAGGAAGGACCCAAACCTAAGAGATAAGACAGGACCTGAACCTGAGAGACATGAGAGGACCTGAACCTGAGAGACATTACAGGACCCGAACCTTGGAGACATTAAAGGACAGGACCTGAACATGAGAGACATGACAGGACCCGAAACTGAAGGACAGGACAGGACCTGAACCTGAGAGACATGACAGAACCCAAACCCAAGAGACAAGCAAGGACCCAAACCTGAGAGAATGACAGGACCCAAACCTAAGAGACAAGACAGGACTCAGACTTGAGAGACAAGACAGGATCCGAACCTGAGAGACAGGACCAAAACCCAAGAAACAGGGAAGGACCCAAACCTGAGAGACAAAACAGGACCCAAACCTGAGAGACAAAACAGGACCCAAACCTGAGAGACAAGACAGGACCTGAATCTGAGAGTCATGATAGGACCCAAACCTGAGAGACATGACAGGAATCAAACCTGAGAGACATGACAGGACCCAAACCTGAGAGACATGACAGGACCTGAACCTGATAGACATGACAGGACCTGAACCTGATAGACATGACAGGACCTGAACCTGATAGACATGACAGGACCTGAACCCAAAAGAAAAGGAAAGACTCGAACCTGAGAGACATGACAGGACCCGTACCTGAGAGACATGACAGGACCTGAACCCGAGAGACATGACAGGACCCGAACCTGAGAGAAAAGAATGGACCTGAACCTGAGTGAAAAAACAGGACCCAAACCTGAGAGACATGAACGGACAGGACCTGAACCTGAGGGACATGACAGGACCCGAACCTGAAGGACAGGACAGGACCTGAACCTGAGAAACATGACAGGATCCAAGAGACAAGGAAGGACCCAAACCTGAGAGAAATGACAGGACCCAAACCTAAGAGACAAGACAGGACCCGAACCTGAGAGACAAGACAGGACCCGAACCTGAGAAACAGGACAGGACCCAAACCCAAGAAACATGGAAGGACCCAAACCTGAGAGACAAGACAGGACCTGAACCTGAGAGACATGACAGGACCCGAACCTAAGAGAGAAGAAAGGACCTGAACCTGAGTGAAAAAACAGGACCCAAACCTGAGAGACATGAACAGACAGGACCTGAACCTGAGAGACATGACAGGACCCGAACCTGAAGGACAGGACAGGACCTGAACCTGAGAAACATGACAGGACCCAAGAGACAAGGAAGGACCCAAACCTGAGAGAAATGACAGGACCCAAACCTAAGAGACAAGACAGGACCCGAACCTGAGAGACAAGACAGGACGCAAACATGAGAGACAGGACAGGACCCAAACCCAAGAAACATGGAAGGACCCAAACCTGAGAGACAAGACAGGACCTGAACCTGAGAGACATGACAGGACCCGAACCTGAGAGACAAGACAGGACCTGAACTCGAAAGACAGGAACTGAACCCGAAAGACAAGACAGGACCTGAACCTGAGAGACATAACAGGACCTTAACCTGAGAGACAAAACAGGACCCGAAACTGGGTGACAAGACAGGACCTGGACCTGAGAGACATGACAGAACCAGAACCCAGGAGACAACACAGAACCCAAACCTGAGAGACATGACAGGACCTGAACCTGAGAGACCAGACAGGTCCCTAACCTGAGAGACATGACAGGACCTGAACCTGAGAGACATGACAGGACCTGAACCTGAAAGACATGACAGGACCTGAACCTGAAAGACATGACAGGACCTGAACCTGAAAGACATGACAGGACCTGAACCTGAGAGACATGATAGGACCCAAACCTGAGAGACATGACAGGACCCGAACCTGAGAGACATTTCAGGACCCAAACCTCAGGGACAAGACAGGACCTGAACCTGAGAGACATGACAGGACCCAAACCTCAGGGACAAGACAGGACCCGAAGATGAGAGACCTGACAGGACCGAAACCTCAGGGACAAGACAGGACCCAAACCTGAGAGACATGACAGGACCTGAACCTGAGACAAGACAGGATCCGAACCTGAGAGACAAGACAGGACCCAAACCCAAGAAACAGGGAAGGACCCAAACCTGAGAGACAAGACAGGACCTGAACCTGAGAGACAAGACAGGAACGAACCTGAAAGACATGACAGGACCTGAACCTGAAAGACATGACAGGACCTGAACCTAAGAGACATGATAGGACCCAAACCTGAGAGACATGAGAGGACCTGAACCTGAGAGACATGACAGGACACGAATTTCAGGGACAAGACAGGACCCGAACCTGAGAGACATGACAGGACCCAAACCTCAGGGACAAGACAGGACCCAAACATGAGAGACATGACAGGACCGAAACCTCAGGGACAAGACAGGACCCAAACCTGAGAGACATGACAGGACCTAAACCTGAGAGACAAGACAGGACCCGAACCTGAGAGACAAGACAGGACCCAAACCCAAGAAACAGGGAAGGACCCAAACGTGAGAGACAAGACAGGACCTGAACCTGAGAGTCATGACAGGACCCAAACCTGAGACACAAGACAGGACCTGAACCTGAAAGACATGACAGGACCCAAGAGTCGAGGAAGGACCCAAACTTAAGAGACAAGACAGGGCTTGAACCTGAGAGACAAAACAGGACCGAACCTGAGAAACAGGACAGGACCCAAACCCAAGAAACAGGGAAGGACCCAAACCTGACAGACAAGACAGGACCCAAACCTGAGAGACATGACAGGACCAGAACCCAGGAGACAACACAGGACCCAAACCTGAGTGACAAGACAGGACCAGAACCCAGGAGACAACACAGGACCTGAAACTGAGAGAGAAGACAGGACCCAAACCTGAGAGACATGACCGGACCCAAACCTGTGTGACAAGACAGGACCCAAACCTGAGAGATATGACAGGACCTGAACCTGAGAGACACGACAGGACCTGAACCTGAGAGACATGATAGGACCCAAACCTGAGAGACAAGACAGGACCAGAACCTGAGCAACATGACAGGACCTGAACCAGAGAGACATGACAGGACCCGAACCTGAGAGACATGACAGGCCCGAACCTGAGAGACATGACAGGACCTGAATCTGAGAGAAAAAACAGGACCCGAACCTGAGAAACATGACAGGACCCGAACCTGAGAGACAAGACAGGACCTGAACCAGAGAGACAAGACAGGACCCGAACCTGAGAGAAAAAACAGGACCCGAACCTGAGAGACATGACAGCACCCGAACCTGAGAGACAAGACAGGACCCGAACCTGAGAGACATGATAGGACCCGAACCTGAGAGACAAGACAGGACCTAAACCTCAGGGACAAGACGGGACCCGAACCCAAAAGACAAGGAAAGACCCGAACCTGAGAGACATGCAAGACCCAAACCTGAGAGACAAGACAGGACATGAACCCGAAAGACAAGACAGGACCTGAACCTGAGAGACCAGACAGGACCCTAACCTGAGAGACAGGACCTGAACCTGAGAGACATGACAGGACCCGCACCTGAGAGACATGACAGGACCCGAACCTGAGAGACATGACAGGACCTGAACCTGAGAGACATGATAGGACCCAAACCTGAGAGACATGACAGGACCTGAACCTGAGAGACATGACAGGACCTGAACCTCAGGGACAAGATAGGACCCGAACCTGAGAGACATGACAGGACCTGAACCTGAGAGACAAAACAGGACCCGAACCTGAGAGACAAAACAGGACCTAAACATGTAGAAAAGAGAAAAAGAGACAGGGAGAGGATAGCGCCTCGCGTAATTCAGTGGAATAATCCCGGTCCACAACCCCAATGCTAGTGGTACTCACCTGGGGTATAGTTCGATATGTGCATATCACCCCTCCGTGTGGGGTCAGATGGTCTGCGGTGGCGCTGCCTTGTAGAGATCGGAATGAAGGTTAAGTCTTATAATTAAAATCTCATTTATTGTAACATAAACTGAGATATGGACATGCAAAACGCGTTTCGAGGGTAAGTTCCCCCTTTCTCAATTGCAGGAATTACAGTATATCAGTATACTGTAATTCCTGCAATTGAGAAAGGGGGAACTTACCCTCGAAACGCGATTTGCATGTCCATATCTCAGTTTATGTTACAATAAATGAGATTTTAATTATAAGACTTAACCTTCATTCCGATCTCTACAAGGCAGCGTCACCGCAGACCAATTTTTTTGCAGTCCTTTTTTGCGCTATTCTCAGGACCTAAACATGAGAGACATGACAGGATCTGAACCTGAGAGACAAGACAGGACCCGAACCTGAGAGACATGACAGGACCCGAACCTGAGAGACATGACAGGACCCGAACCTGAGAGACATGACAGGACCCGAACCTGAGAGACATGACAGGACCCGAACCTGAGAGACATGACAGGACCCGAACCTGAGAGACATGACAGGACCCAAACCTGAGAGACATGACAGGACCCGAACCTGAGAGACAAAACAGGACCCGAACCAAAGAGACAAAACAGGACCTAAACATGAGAGACATGACAGGGCCCGAACCTGAGAGACATAAAAGGACCCGAACCTGACAGACATGACAGGATCTGAACCTGAGAGACATGACAGGATCTGAACCTGAGAGATAAGACAGGACCCGAACTTGAGAGACATGACAGGACCCGAACCTGAGAGACATGACAGGACCCGAATCTGGGAGACAAAACAGGAACTTAACCTGAGAGACAAGACAGGAAATTAACCTGAGAGACATGACAGGACCCAAACCTGAGAGACATGACAGTCAGGAACTTAACCTGAGGGACAAAACAGGACCCGAACCTGAGAGACAAAACAGGACCCGAACCTGAGAGATATAACATGACCTAAACATGAGAGAAATGACAGGACATAACAGTGAGAACATAACAGGACCCAAACCTGAGAGACATGACAGGTTCTGAACCTGAGAGACATGACAGGACCCGAACCTGAGAGACATGACAGGATCTGAACCTGAGAGACATGACAGGACCCGAACCTGAGAGACATGACAGGACCCGAACCTGAGAGACATGACAGGATCTGAACCTGAGAGACATGACAGGACCCGAACCTGAGAGACAAGACAGGATCTGAACCTGAGAGACATGACAGGACCCAAACCTGAGAGACATGACAGGATCTGAACCTGAGAGACATGACAGGACCCGAACCTGAGAGACATGACAGGACCCGAACCTGAGAGACATGACAGGATCTGAACCTGAGAGACATGACAGGACCCGAACCTGAGAGACATGACAGGACCCAAACCTGAGAGAAATGATAGGACCCGAACCTGAGAGACACGAAAGGACCCAAACTTAAGGGACATGATCATGTACATCTAATTCTTATGCCTCTATCACCGATATTTATTATAAAATCCTTCTTTTCTTTAGCTCACTGTGATAGAAATCCCCTCAGGGGATAGGAGGTGATTGGTGTGTGGTGGGAGAGGGCGTGTACTTCCTTGTGGTGGTGGGACGTGATTGGTGTGTAGTAAGAGGGGACGTGTTCCTCACTTGTGGTGATGGGAGATAATTGGTGTGTGGTGGTGGGAGATGATTGGTGTGTGGTGGGAGGGGATTAGTGTGTGGTGGGAGTGGGAGATGATTGGTGTGTGGTGGTGGGAGGGGATTGGTGTGTGGTGGGGGGAGGGGATTTGTGTGTCGGCTCCTGGAGTCTTGTCCGTGAGTCATCTCTTGCCTATGACTCATGGACAAGCTAATGCTGTTGCAGGACTGGTTATAGTCCCTGTAGGTATGGAGACCTCTAGTGGTGGGATTTTCAGGAGCCATTTTCTTTATAAAATATTCAAAAATGTTTAAACAACTATAATACAAAAGGTCTTTAACCTCTTGCCGCAAAACGTATTTTCTAAACGGAGCTGCGGCATGGCTTTGTGGTAGCCCTTGGGGGGGGGTGTATGGTAGGGATGATATGATGTTGGCATATGAGGGGTTAATATTAACCCTGTCACTCATGACGCCAGGGTGAGGGCTGGTATGCTGAATCTATGTTCCGGCCTATCCCCGCCCTTCCCAGAAGCGATAGGTGTGATGAAATGACTGAAGGTCCACAAGCAGATTTAACTTGAACTTCAATAACTTTACTGCAGTGCTTGCAATATCCAATGCGTAGTAACAGTCTCATATAACAGTTCTTAGGTTGCTTAGCGACTGGCAGAAGTTGCGGACCTTGCATTAAACTTATAGTCTCTGAATTTAGGGAGTGATGTGCAGATCCGTCCGGATTTAGGGGAAATATTGGGTCCGGTGATACTGCAGAGTGCTTAGGGGATGACACACTCTATAATTTAGATCATTCAGCTGTTGCCGCAAGGCTCAGGCCTAACTCACTGTGATTACTGCTATACAGGTCTTGCTTGCTTGCTATCCCGGGAACAAGAGAGAGATAAGATGGCCGCCGCTGCCTTATGTGGGCAGGGGGCGTGGCGATTTTGCTTGGTCTGAACGTCTGCCACTCACTTTACATGGTATCATGGGATTGCTTACATCACAGGATCTATATACATTGCAAAACCCAAAATGAGGCCTGGAACGCATCCAGAATGAGGCTTGGAACGCATCACATGACCTAAAGGCCCTGCGACACCATGGAAACAAGTAATTAACCATTTTTATGCAGAAATAATACTATATACATTATACTATGGATACATTTGGCATCTATACACTATAATAGAGGCGACTAGGGGCGGGCTGACTAACAGATATTACTAAGTCCTAGAGACTCTGGCTACGGGGACCCATAGATAAATAAGTACCAAATGAAATGCGGTATTGGGACACCACAAACCCCCTTACTGAACATAAGTCGGCCTCGACGTCTTTCCCCTGAGACAGAGGGACTAGGACGAGAATTAGAACAGGATGCTATAGAACAGGATGATTTATATTTAAGCTAGACATCCTACTTAGACATTTGAATGCTATCTAGACATTTGAATGCAATCTAGACACTTGAATGCTATCTAGACACTTGAATGCTATCTAGACATTTAAAGGAGCCATCTATACTTTAGTTTCTAGCTTCCTATATTACTTTATAAAACCTATACATTTTTTAAGCTTACTAGACATTAGTTCAGCTCTCTATACTATTAGCTTAAAGCTGACTAGACATTTTGTTATCTCACACATTTTATGCCAACAATAAGTTACCTGTTAGTTAGTACACGAAAGGTATACTGGCTAGCCCTAAGCTAGGTCACAGTAAGGGTGGCTGCTAGGGTCTATCGACTACACGCTACGTACCCCTAGAGCTTCTCAAACAACCTAATAGGTTATTCTGAAAAGTACATGTTTATTTTTGTATTAGTACATTAAGTGAATAATCTAGGGTACTATGTGCAAGTACTATCTGAAAGGGAATCCTCCCCATTATTTTTGTTTGAGACAGGTGCTAGCGATGAGCGACAGCAATAATACTACCCTCGGAGGAGCCGAGGTGTCCCCTATTGGGTTACTACTAAACACCTTTGATTTACGATACATTTGTGTGTACGAGAATTGGATTCAATTGTAGTATTGAGTGTGCACGTGCAGTATGTCGATATTTTCCATGCACAACTTTAAGCTATTTTAATGTACATAGACATTTGACTATATTTTTCTATGTACAGACCTTACTGACTATTTATGTACACAGACACAAGGACATCTTTCTGTGTACAAAACCATATACATATTTACTATATATTTATTAACACTCCAACATATTTCAGGTGCATTCACCCGATAAGTGTGACATTTTTCATAAGAGTTCTTTTGAGGATGGTGGTCTATACATGAAGCAGGCGTGTAAGGATCAACAGTCCACCTACACTAGGAGTCCAATTGAGGAAAAAATATACAAAATGACGTGTAAGGATCAGCAGTCCACCTACACTAGGAGTTCAATAGAGGGTACAGTCCTTGGTGAATCTCCTACAGGCTAGGAGTCTCTTGAATTATTAGTCAGGCACAAGCTTGGTGGTTACCTTGCTGAACTTTAAACTGAAATAAACTTAGCACAGTCCTGCTAGGCACTTTTCTTGAACTTGGTTACTGCAAAGCAAAATGGTTAGATAGAGAAAAAAAAATAAGACATTACTTTAGAGTCTCTCTAGAAGATGTTCTTCTTTACTCTTGTAGTGCCTCTCTTGGTTCCCCTATATCTGCCAACATCAGGGGCAGGATCAGACTTGACATAACTTTGCCACACCACATTGGTGAGAATGGAGTTGTGGAAGGCAGCTTGAGAAGGGGTTATAGGCTTACTAGCCGATATCACAGTGGGACAATATGGCTTGAGCACCATCTCCAAATTAGGAGCAACCCATGACCCTTTCGTTGGTACCGTAGGAATTGGCAAACTCTCACTGCTCCGAGAGGGCCTTGATACATCTGTGGGTACCCCAGGGTTAGACAAACTCTCACTGCTCCGAGAGGGTCTAGGTATCGACTTGGGTGGCCGCAATTTTGGCCTGTTTTCTTCACCCTGTGTAGAACTTGACTCTTGACGGTAGGAAGAAGATGAAGAACTTGGTTCTTTGCTGTACGTAGAAGATGATGCACTTGACTCTTTACTGTACACAGAAGATAATGAACTTTTCTCTTGAAGCTCCTCCTCCTTGGGTACGCTGGTGGAGGCTTTAGGAGCAGACCTTGTCGGCCTCAAGTTGAAGGGATCAGACTCCCAATCCGTTGACGGGAAATATTTAAAGGGAAGCTGTGTTGGGGCTGCTGGTCTGGTGACCGCTGCAGCCCATTCTCCATGAAGGCTCTGGACGGGGGTGTACTCCACAATTTCACCCACCTCCAAGGTATTGAACTTTTTATGGAGATGTGGCCTTTGCACTGCTCGCCAGTTTACGAGGATGGTCTGCCCAGTGTGGCAGTCAAGGAGTGTCCCATAACCTCTGACCTTGTCGAACTTGGCCACAGTTGCTCTTCTCCTTTCTAATGGCTCCTCCCCTCCTCGGGGGTGATCCCATTTACGGATGTACAATGCCTCCATTTCTTTGGTATTTTCTTGATACCGCACTCTTTCTTCGTAAGGCAAATGTATGTGTTTTGGAGCGTAGAGTTCTTTGTATCGGGCCTTTAGCTTTTCCATCAATTCAGCCAGCTTGGCTTCTTGACGGGCCCTTTCCCATTCTGCAGTTGGGATTGGTGGAAGTGTCTTCCCAGGTAACGGTTGAAGTACTCTGTACATGTACTCGGTCAGCTCCGGCTCATCTCCGAACACCCATTGCGGTAATTTTGGTGAGCACGGTCGTGCACTTGGCAAGCTTGATCAGGGGATGACCTCAGGGCTGGAGGAGGAAGAATAGGCCACCTCTGGCGGGGTACTCACAGCAGACTCCTCAGACGGGATCTCGGTCCACGAGCCCCAGGTCCTGTGGTGAGGGGACAATCTCACCGGTGACGCACCTCCAGGTGTCCCTACACTGTTCGCTGGAGGTGTCTCTGGCCAATCGTTGTCATCATCAGGCAGTGGGGGAAGATTGCAGGCCCCCTCTTCGTCTAATGACAACCGCTGCAGACGGTCAGCAAGCTCTTGAAAAAGTTGGTCTGCGACTGCCACAACTTTCCGGCACCATTTTGCCAACTTGACCACGTGGAACGCTGCTCTCCGCCATGTCTGTATCCTCCGCCTCTTTCTGCAGACTGGAGAGGTTGCTCTGTGTGGCGTCTTTTATAGTGGGCTTCTCCAAAATGGCGCTGGGCAGGAAGGACACTATCGGTGCAGCCCCGACTTCCGGTCCCTCCAGAAACGACTCCTGCATTTCTGAGTTCCCTTTCGGCTGGAATACAGCAACTTGGCATCCACGCCCAGTGGCGCAGCGCGGGCTTTCTTCGCGCGCTTTTCCGCCAGCAGTTCGGCTCCGCCTGTGCCGACCGGACCAGAGGATCGCAGCATGAGCTCATTACGCAGTTTACACATTTTAACTGTAGACAGATCTTCGCCTCCCCCATTACTTTTCTCTTGGCCCCCTTGTATGATGCACCACAAGCACTGTTCCTGTACACAGCAACACATGAATAAAGTTTTTTTCCTAGAGGGGAGTACACTTTCACCAGTGGCAATAGTAGGCACACACCCGAATCCTGTTCGTGCAATGCCAAAAAGGCTTTGTGGTAGCCCTTGGGGGGTGTATGGTAGGGATGGTATGATGTTGGTATATGAGGGGTTAATATTAACCCTGTCACTCGTGACGCCAGGGTGAGGGCTGGTATGCTGAATCTATGTTCCGGCCTACCGCCGCCCTTCCTAGAAGCGATAGGTGCAATGAAATGACTGAAGGTCCACAAGCAGATTTAACTTGAACTTGAATAACTTTACTGCAGTGCTTGCAATATCCAATGCGTAGTAACAGTCTCATATAACAGTTCTTAGGTTGCTTAGCGACTGTCAAAAGTTGCGGACCTTGCATTAAACTTATAGTCTCTGAATTTAGGGAGTGATGTGCAGATCCGTCTGGATTTTGGGGAAATATTGAGTCCGGTGATACTGCAGAGTGCTTAGGGGATGACACACTCTATAATTTATATCGTTCAGCCGTTGCCGCAAGGCTCAGGCCTAACTCACTGCGATTACTGCTATACAGGTCTTGCTTGCTTGCTATCCCAGGAACAAGAGAGAGGTAAGATGGCCGCCGCTCCCTTATATGGGCAGGGGGCGTGGCGATTTTGATTGGTCCGAACGTCTGCCACTCCCTTTACACGGTATCAAGGATCTATATACATTGCAAAACCCAAAATGAGGCTAGAGATACCAAAGTGAGGCATGGAACGCATCACATGACCCGAAGGCCCTGCGACACCATGGAAACAAGTAATTAACCATTTATATGCAGAAATAATACTATATACATTATTCTATGGAATAATTAGGAATCTATACACTATAATAGAGGCGACTAGGGGCGGGCTGGCTAACAGATATTACTAAGTCCTAGGGACTCTGGCTACGGGGACCCATAGATAAATAAGTACCGAATGAAATGCGGTACTGGGACACCACAGCAGGGTTACAAAGCGAGCTCAGGAGCTGAGCTCGCATCATACCCGAATGGTGCCGGCTGCTATCAGTATACAGGACCCGTGGCTAATGCCGGACATCGCCGTTCAGGCAGATCCGGGCGCGTCTAAAGTGAAAGTGAAAGCTTTCCAGCAGCTCAGTCCGGCTGATCTGGACCACCGCGGTCACCGCGGTGTCCCGATCAGCTAGGACGCACGAGGAGGGTCCCTTACCTGCCTCTTCCACATCCGATCGCTGAATGACTGCTCCGCACCTGTGATCCAGGCAGGAGCAGTCAAGCGGCGATAACACTGATCAATGCTATGCTATGGCAATGTAGTGATCAGTACCTGCAATCAATGTACTGCGTGCTATAACATTGCAAAAAAAAAAGTGGAAAAAAAAGTTAATAAAGATGATTTAACCCCTCCTCTAATAAGATTGAATCACCCCCCTTTTCCGATTAAAAAAAATAAAACCGTGTAAATAAAAATAAACATATGTGGTATCGCCGCATGCGGAAATGTCCCAACTATAAAAATATATTATTAATTAAACCGCACGGTCAATGTCTCACAAAAAGTCTGATCAATACAAAAATGATACCAATGAAAACTTCAGATCACAATGCAAAAAATGAGTCCTCATACCGCCCCGTAAAAAGTTATAGGGGTCAGAGGATGACAATTTTAAACGTATTCCTTTTCGTGCATGTAGTTATGACAAAATCAAACCTATATAAGTAGGGGATCATTTTAATCGTATGGACCGACAGAATAAAGGTAACGTGTCTTTTTTTTTTCTTCAATTTTGTCGCACAATGATTTATTTTTTGCTTTTGCCGTAGATTTTTGGGTAAATGACTGATGTCATTGTAAAGTAGAATTGCTGGCGCAAAAAATAAGCATCATATGGATTTTTCAGGCAATATTGAAAGTGTTATGATTTTTAAAAGGTAAGGAGGAAAAAACAAAAGTGCAAAAACGGAAAAACGCTATGTCCTTAAGGGGTTAACTTTCCTCATTAACAACATATAAAACGTTTTAGGATCGGACCGTGCCCATATACGGGAGATCCAGGGGAACCAGATAGCACAGTTTAATATTGCTGCTTTTCAACTTTACTCCAGTTACATACAAAGCTGTTCTGCTGGATTCCAGTGCATTGTGGGAGCTCAGGTCCTGTTCATATATAACAGAGGACAATTGTCTACAGAGTGGAGGGATCATGGGAAATATCTGGAAGATTTGGATGTGACTGGAGGATAAGACGTGATATAACTCCCAGTTACGTAGGGTCCTGGGGATCCGTCTATTCCCCGATTGTATCGTGGAGTTCCCTTTTAAGCCGGGCGCTGTGGGAGTCGCTGGAAATGTTCCTTTAGATGAAGATTTCATTATGTCTCTAAATTAAATCCAAAACGTCCTGAATTATTGTAAGAAATCACTTCCTGCTGCGACAATTCTTCATCTGGTCGGAGCACATGGAAGCGATCGGCCTCCGCGTCTGGTGCAGTTTAACGCTTGCGTATGAGAACGATGACAGGTGCTCTGCGCCTCCGGAGCTGAGGAGATTTTTCCATAGAGCCGGCCAGTGACCAACACCAGGAAATCTGTGCCCACTGAGACTGGCGCATGTACTTCACTTATACACAGAGGCCTCTGCCATATACTGCAATATGGAGGGGCAATCCCTATATACAGTGCCCGCAATCTGGGCTATATCAGGTACATCATCTAGTCCCCTCCAGAGCTGCACTCACTATACTGCTGTTACATCATGTCATATTCCTCCAGAGCTGCACTCACTATTCTGCTGTTATATCATGTCTTATCCTCCAGAGCTGCACTCACTATTCTGCTGTTACATCATGTCTTATCCTCCAGAGCTGCACTCACTATTCTGCTGTTACATCATGTCTTATCCTCCAGAGCTGCACTCACTATTCTGCTGTTACATCATGTCTTATCTACCAGAGCTGCCCTCACTATTATGCTGTTACATTATGTCTTACCCTTCAGTCCCCTCCAGAGCTGCACTCAATATTCTGCTGTTACATAATGTCTTATCCTCCAGAGCTGCACTCACTATTTTGCTGTTACATAATGTCTTATCCTCCAGAGCTTCACTCACTATTCTGCTGTTACATCATGTCTTATTGTAACGCCGAGCACTCCGGGTCCCGTGGCTTCCCTGGAGTGCTCGCGGCGTTATAGTAACAGCAGCGCTCCGGTCTCTGTCTCTGACCGCGAGCGCTGCAGTGTTCATGCCGGCAGGGACGCGATCCGTGTGGCGGGTCAGACCCGTTCTATTCAACCTCCTCCTCCTCCTGTGGCTTTCTCGTCCTGGCGCGCGCAGCCCCGCTCCCCGCAGCCCCGCGCCGATGTTCTAAGATTTAAAGGCCCAGCACACCACTAATTGGTGCCTGGCCCAATTAGTTCAATCACCTCCCTACACATAAATACTCACTTCCCCTTCCCTTCCTTGCCGGATCTTGTTGCCTTGTGCCCTGAGAAAGCGTTATAGTGTGTTCCCAAGGCTGTGTACCCAGACCTTCTGCCTGCCCTGACCTTCTGCTACGTCTGACCTCGCCTCTGTCTAGTCCTTGTGTACCGCGCCTGTCTCAGCTGCCTGAGAGGTCGAGTCGGTACTGGGGAACACGGCCTGGTAGTTACCACCGCAGCAAGTCCATCCCGCTTTGCGGCGGGCTCTGGTGAACACCAGTAACTGCTTAGAACCGATTCCCCAGTACGACCCGCGTCATCGCCTCTCAGGTACAGAGGATCCACCTCCAGCCGCTAGTCCGGACCCTGACAGTAGATCCGGCCATGGATCCCGCTGAGGTACCGCTGCCAAGCCTCGCTGACCTCACCTCCGTGGTCGCAGCTGTCGCAGTTGACCGCCATGATTCAACAGCTTCTGCCTCCACAGCCTCAACCATCTCCTCCGCCAGCTCCTGCATCTCCTTCTCTCCGAGCTGCCGCTACCACTGCTAGAGTCCGCTTGTCTCTCCCGGATAAGTTTGATGGGGACTCTAAGAAGTGCCGGGGATTCCTGTCCCAATGTTCCCTGCACCTGGAGATGTTGTCGGACCAATTCCCCACGGAACGGTCTAAGGTGGCGTTCGTGGTCAGCTTACTATTTGGGAATGCCTTGGCCTGGGCCACGCCGCTCTGGGACCGCAACGATCCTGCCACTGCCTCCGTCCTGTCCTTCTTTTCTGAAGTCTGCAGTGTCTTTAAGGAACCTGCCCGTGCCTCATCCGCGGAAACAGCCTTGCTGAACCTTGTCCAAGGAGATTCTACTGTGGGCGAATACGCCATACAATTCCGTACTTTGGCCTCTGAGTTGGCCTGGAACAATTAGGCTCTCTGTGCGAGCTTTAAAAAAGGTTTAAGGATTAAGGATTGTCTGGCTGCACGAGAGATACCTTCCACTCTGACTGAACTTATCCTCTTGGCTACCTGCATTGATATGCGCTACATTGAAAGACGTCAGGAGCTCCGCCAGGAGAAAGATCTTGTTCGTACCAGGCGATACCCACGCATGGCTCCTCTCTTCCAGCATCCTTTGCAGCCTGTTACTGTGCCTCCCGCTGAGGAGGCCATGCAAGTGGACCGGTCTCGCCTGACCCAGCAAGAGAGGACTCGCCGGAGGAACGAGAACTTATGCCTATACTGTGCGAGCTCTGAACATTTCCTAAAGGACTGTCCTCTTCGTCCTCAGCGTCAGGGAAACGCTCGCACCTAGTGAACGTGGGAGAGGCGTCACTGGGTGTAAATTCTTTCTCTCCACGCCTGATTATTCTAGTGCGGATTTCTCCAGCCGCTAAAGCCTCCTTCTCTGCGGAGGCTTTCTTGGACTCTGGTTCAGCAGGAAACTTCATTAAAGCCTCCTTCATCAACCGGTTTAACATCCCTGTTATCCATCTCATCAAGCCCTTCTTCATTTCTTCAGTTAACAGAGAAAAACTGAATTGCACCATGCGTTACCGCACTTTCACTGAACCCGTGCACATGACCGTGGGGGTTCTCCATCAAGAAACTATTGCACTCTCCTACCCTCGACTGGACCACTGGGGACATTAAATTCTGGGGCTCTTCCTGCCACACACGCTGCCTTAAGTCGGTACCTACTAGCCAAGTCTCCATCGCTTCTCCATTGCTCGGCCTTCCTAAGTCCTATCAGGACTTTTCTGACGTCTTTTGCAAGAAACAGGCAGAGGCCTTACCACCACATAGCCCTACGATTGTCCTATTGACTTGCTCCCTGGTACCACACCGCCCCGTGGCAGGATTTACCCTCTCTCCGCTCCTGAAACTAAGGCCATGACGGAGCATATTCAGGAGAATCTCAAGAAAGGTTTCATCAGGAAGTCTTATTCCCCCACCGGAGCAGGATTCTTCTTTGTTGCCAAGAAGGATGGGTCTCTACGCCCTTGTATAGACTACCGTGGCCTCAATAAAATCACTGTAAAGAACCGCTACCCTCTACCTCTCATCTCGGAACTCTTTGACCATCTGCGCGGAGCTAAGATTTTTACTAAGCTTGACCTCAGGGGCGCGTACAACCTCATCAGAATTCGTGAAGGAGATGAGTGGAAAACCGCTTTTAACACCAGAGATGGTCACTTTGAATACCTCGTCATGCCGATTGGACTCTGCAACGCCCCTGCAGTCTTCCAAGACTTTGTCAATGAAATTTTCCAGGACTTATTGTATACCTGTGTAGTGGTCTATCTTAATGACATACTAATCTTCTCCTCCAACTTAGAGGAACATCGCCTCCATGTTCATCAAGTGCTCCAGCGCCTCCGTGTTAACCATCTCTATGCCAAAATTTAAAAATGCCTCTTTGAACGTACCTGTCTTCCTTTCCTGGGATACCTGGTCTCGGGACAAGGTCTTCAAATGGACCCCGACAAGCTCTCCGCGGTCTTGGATTGGCCACGCCCCTTGGGACTTCGCTCTGTCCAGTGCTTCCTCGGATTCGCTAATTAATACCGTCAGTTCATCCCCCACTTCTCCACTATCGTGGCTCCCATTGTGGCACTGACAAAGAAAGATGCGAATCCGAGATCCTGGCCTCCCCAAGCTAAAGAAGCTTTTACTCGCTTTAAGGCCGCCTTTGCCTCAGCCCCCGTCTTATCTAGGCCCGATCCCCTGAAACCATTCTTCCTTGAGGTAGATGCTTCTTCGGTAGGAGTCGGGCGGTTCTTCTTCAAAAAACCGCTAAAGGAAAAAGCGTCACTTGCAGGTTTTTTTCTAAAACGTTTTCTCCTCCTGAAAGGAACTAAGCTATTGGTGACCGTGAATTGTTGGCCATTAAGTTGGCCCTAGAGGAGTGGAGACATCTCCTGGAAGGATCCCTCCATCCTATCACCATCTACACTGACCACAAAAATCTGTTCTACCTACAGTCCGCCCAGCGCTTAAATCCTCGCCAGGCCAGGTGGTCGTTGTTCTTTGCCCGCTTCAATTTCCAGATCCATTTTCATCCTGCTGACAAGAATGTCAGGACGGATGCCCTATCATGTTCCACCGATGTCACAGAAGCTGAAGTCTCTCCACAACACATCATCCCTCCTGATTGTCTGATCTCTGCTGCTCCTGCATCTCTGGTGCCTGTTCCTCCAGGAAAATCTTTTGTCCCTCCACGTCTTTGCCTCCGGACTCTCAAATGGGGTCATTCCTCCCACTTGGCGGGTCACGCTGGAATTAAAAAATCAGCTCAGTTGATTGCCAGACACTATTGGTGGCCTGCCTTTGAAAAAGATGTGACTGTTTTCGTACGGTCCTGTACTGTCTGTGCACGTTACAAAACTCCTCGCCAGAGGCCTTCAGGTCTTCTCCTTCCCTTGCCGGTGCCCGAACAGCCTTGGTCACATATAGCGATGGACTTCGTCACTGACGTATCCCATGGCAACACTGTCATTTGGGTGGTCGTTGATCGATTCTCCAAAATGGCCCATTTCGTTCTGCTTCCTGGCCTCCCTTCTGTGCCACAGTTGGCGAAGCAATTCTTTTTGCACATTTTTCGTCTCCACGGACTGCCTACGCATATCGTCTCTGATAGAGGCGTTCAATTCATCTCAAAATTCTGGAGAGCACTCTGCACCCAATTGAAGATTAAATTAAATTTTTCCTCTGCCTACCACCCGCAGTCCAATGGACAAGTGGAGAGAGTGAACCAGATCCTTGGTGACTACCTGCGACATTTTGTCTCCTCCCGCCAAGACGATTGGGTTGACCTGTTACCCTGGGCTGAATTCTCGTACAATTTCAAAGACTCTGAGCCATCCGCCAAGTCTCCATTCTTTGTGGTGTACGGCCATCACCCGCTTCCCCCCCCTCCCCATTCCCACTTCATCTGGAGTTCCTGCCGTAGAGGAATTGACCGGGGACTTTTCCTCGATTTGAAAAGAGACTCAAAAGTCGCTCTCACTGGCCTCTTCTCGAATGAAGAGACATGCGGATAAGAGGAGAAGAAATCCTCCTGTCTTTGCCCCTGGTGACAAAGTGTGGCTCTCTGCCAAATAAATTCGGTTTCGTGTCCCTAGCTACAAGCTGGGTCCACGTTACCTCGGGCCATTTAGAGTCAAAAGTCAAATCAACTCTGTCTCCTACAAGCTTCATCTTCCTCCTTTTCTTCGTATTCCTAACTCCTTTCATGTTTCCCTTCTCAAACCTCTAGTTTTTAACTGCTTTTCCCCAAAGGTCACCGTTCCTGCTCCTGTCTCTGGCTCCTCTGATGTCTTCTCGGTAAAAGAAATCCTCGCCTCCAAGGTTGTCAGTGGTAAAAAAAAAAATTCTTGTTGACTGGGAGAATTGTGGCCCCGAAGAGAGGTCTTGGGAGCCCGAGGACAATATCCTCGACAAGGAGCTCATCCATAGGTTCCTGGGCTCCAAAAAGAGGGGGAGAGCTAAGGGGGGGATACTGTAACGCCGAGCGCTCCGAATCACGCGGTTTCCCCGGAGCGCTCGCGGCGTTATAGTAACAGCAGCGCTCCGGTCTCTGTCTCTGACCACGAGCGCTGCTGTGTTCATGCCGGCGGGGACGCGATCCGTGTGGCGGGTCAGACCCATTCACAGATCGCGCCCCATTCTACTCACCCTCCTCCTCCTGTGGCTTTCTTGTCTCGGCGCGTGCAGCCCCGCTCCCTAGGGCGCACGCGCCAATATTCTAAGATTTAAAGGGCCAGCGCACCGCTAATTGGTGCCCGGACCAATTAGTTCAATCACCTCCCTACTCATAAATACTACCTTCCCCTTCCCTTCCTTGCCGGATCTTGTTGCCTTGTGTCCTGAGAAAGCGTTATAGTGTGTTCCCAAGCCTGTGTACCCAGACCTTCTGCTGTTGCCCCTGACTACGAACCTCGCTGCCTGCCCTGACCTTCTGCTACGTCTGACCTCGCCTCTGTCTAGTCCTTGTGTACCGCACCTGTCTCAGCTGCCTGAGAGGTCGAGTCGCTACTGGGGAACACGACCTGGTAGTTACCTCCGCAGCAAGTCCATCCCGCTTTGTGGCGGGCTCTGGTGAACATCAGTAACTCATTAGAACCGATTCCCCAGTACGACCCGCGTCATCGCCTCTCAGGTACAGAGGATCCACCTCCAGCTGCTAGTCCGGACCCTGACACTTATCCTCCAGAGCTGCACTCACTATTCTGCTTTTACATCATGTCTTACCATTCAGTCCCCTCCAGAGTTGCACTCACTATTCTGCTGGTACATCATGTCTTATCCTCCAGAGCTGCACTCACTATTCTGCTATTACATCATGTCTTACCCTTCAGTCCCCTCCAGAGTGGCACTCACTATTCTGCTGTTATATTATGTAAACAAGCAGAGTTCTGTGTGCAGCTTTGGATGTAACTACAGGAGAAGACATGACATCAGATAGGAGACATATTCTGGGAGATGTTCTATTTATCTGGTTTCTTCTCCAAGAATATTAATAGGAAACAGTCCGAGCATCTTATTACATCTGTGATAAGAAACAGTCCGTGTACGCCGCCGCGCCCTGTAATAATAAGAGCGTCCGGATCTCGCTGCATTCTCAGTCTTGAGGCGGCCAGATGATATCTGATCCTCCGCCGACCACAACCTCAGAAAATAAACCATCGCCATTTGCGAGCAAAACAAGGAACGGAAGTTCTCCGGACCCAAGGACAATGCCCATCACAACCTCATAGTGACATCGCTGTGCAGAAGTATTCACCCCCTGCCCCATGTGTCCATTATTTTTACGGATTATAACAATGAAATATTTATAATTGTTAGACATCATGTGAGACAAGGGCCCTCAGGGGCCCTAAGAACTGGACATTACTGAGGGATCCAAGACTTCTGCACTGGACCAGAAGCTCTTCACAGAATATTTGCTTTGTCTATATCTGCAGTTGCAGCTGCTGAGGTGACAGGACCCAAAACGAAGAAACAAGACAGGACCTGAACCTAAAGAAAAAGACCCGAACCTGAGTGAGACATGACGAGACCTGAACCTAAGAGGCATGACGAGACCTGAACCTGAGAGACATCACAGGACCCGAACCTGAGAGACGTGACAGGAGCCGAACCTGAGAGACAAGACAGGACCCAAACCTCGAAAGACATGACAGGAGACAAACCCTAGAGATTTGACCTAAATCCAAGATACATGACAGAACCTGAACCTGAAAAACAAAACAGGATACAAACCTGGGAGACGACACCTAAACCAGAGAGACAAGACGTGACATGACCTGAACCTGAGAGACCAGACAGGATCCGAACCTGAAAGACATGAGAAGACCCGAACCAGAGAGACATGACAGGGCCTGAACCTGAGAGACCAGACAAGATCCGAACCTGAAAGACATGAAAAGACCCGAACCAGAGAGACATGACAGGACCCGAACCGGAGAGACATGACAGGACCTGAACCTGAGAGAAATGACAGGACGTGAATCTGAGAGACAAGAAAGGACCTGAACCTGAGAGACATGACAGGACCTGAACCTGAAGGACAAGACAGGACCTGAACCTTAGAGACATGACAAGACCTGAACTTGAAGGACAAGACAGGACCTGAACTAGAGAAACATGACAGGACTCGAACCTGAGAGACATGACAGGACCCGAACCTGAGAGACATGACAGGTCCCAAACCTGAGAAATATGATAGGAACGAAATCTGAGAGACATGACAGGACTTGAATCTGAGAGACAAGACAGGACCCGAACCTGAGAGACAAGAAAGGACCCAAACCTGAGAAATATGATTGGAATGAAATCTAAGAGACATGATAGGATTTGAAGCTGAGAGATTAGACAGGACCTGAACCCAAGAGACAAGACAGGACTCAAACCTGAGAAACAAGACAGGACAGAACCTGAATGTCATGATATGGGGGCAGGGAACAGGGAGTAGTGAGCCCTAAAGCTGTCCCTAAAAAACACTGCATGAATCGCAAATGGGCGCCGGTCCCTTCCTATTCTAAAGTGCATGGGCGTAAGAATCAAACAAAACAGACTGATCATGTCAGGGAACAAGTGAAGAACATAACAGGAATACAATAACCAACAAACAGATATATATATATATACAAGCAAAGCAGGATATAGCATACAAACAGGTCAGGAAATCAAGAGCACTATTCATATTGTACACAGAAACACACTGGACATTCCACTCCAATCATGCGGGCACACTCCACCCTGTGATCAGGATACTGGCCCAGGAGGAAACAAAAATCCTAAATCCAAGCAACCACAGATACAGACACAAGATTCACTCACTCCTAGATAGACGGATTAGCACAAGGTTCAGAACAGGATTCTATCCTCAGAGATCCAGGATCAAACAAGGTCAAAACAGGACTGACAAAATGCACAGTGTGAATTCGGACTAAGGCAACACACAGCAAATGCACAACAAGCAATACAAGAATACTAAAACCCGACAAAGGTACTAAAACAAAGCAGGCTAAAATCTATATATCAAACAGGATAGATAACCATGGTTAAAACTCAGGACATGTGCACAGTCAGATATATTGAATATAATGCAAACATGTCTATCAGGTTCGGATCTTGTGAGAGACAAGACAGGTCCCGAACCTGAGAGACATGACAGGACCTGAACCTTAGAGACATGACAGGACCGGAACCTGAGAGACAGGACAGGACCCGAACCTAAGAGACAGGACAGGAGCCGAACCAGAAAGACAAGACAGGACCCAAAACTAAGAGACATGACAGGACCGGAACCTTACAGACAAGACAGGACCCGAACCTAACAGACATGACAGGACCCAAAACTGAGAGACATGACAGGACCTGAACCTGAGAGACAAGACAGGACCCGAACCTCAAAGACATGACAGGACCCGAAACTTACAGACAAGACAGGACCTGAACATGAGAGACAAGACAGGACCCGAACCTGACAGACATGACAGGACCCGAACCTGAGAGACATGACAGGACCCGAACCTGAGAGACATGACAGGACCTGAACCCGAGAGACATGACAGGACCCGAACCTAAGAGAAAAGACAGGACCTGAACCTGAGAGACAAGACAGGACCCAAAACTGAGAGACAAGACAGGACCCAAAACTGAGAGACATGACAGGACCCGAACCTTACAGACAAGACAGGACCTGAAACCTAAGAGACAAGACATTATCCGAACCTGAGAGACAAGACAGGACCTGAACCTGAGAGAAATGACAGGACACGAATCTAAGAGACAAGACAGGACCCGAACCTGGGAGACAAGACAGGACCTGAACCTGAGAGACATGACAGGACCCGAACCTGGGAGACAAGACAGGACCTGAACCTGAGAGACAAGACAGGAGCCAAACAATAGAGACATGACAGGACCCAGACCTTACAGATAAGACAGGACCCGAACCTGAGAGATATAGCAGGACCCGAACCTGAGAGACAAGACAAGACCTGAACCTAAGAGACATGACAGGACCTGAACCTAAGAAACATTACATGATCCGAACCTGAGACACAAGACAGGACTTGAACCTGAGAGACATAACAGTACCCGAACCAGAGAGAGACGAGACAGGAGCCAAATAATAGAGACATGACAGGACCCAAACCTGAGAGACATGACAGGACCTGAACATAAGAGACATGACAGGACCTTAACCTGAGAGACATGACAGGACCTGAACCTAAGAGACATGACAGGACCCGAACCTAAGAGACATGACAGGACCTTATCCTGAGAGACAAGACAGGACCAAACCTGAGAGACATGACAGGACCCGAACTCGAGAGACATGACAGGACCCGAACCTGAGAGACATGATAGGACCCAAACCTGAGAGACGTGACAGGACCTGAAGCTGAGAGACATGATAGGACCCGAACCCGAGAGACATGACAGGACCTTAATCCGAGAGGCATGACAGGACCTGAACCTGAGAGACATGACAGGACCTGAACCTGAGAGACATGACAGGACCCGAACCAGAGAGACATGACAGGACCCGAACCTGAGAGACAAGACAGGACCTTAATCCGAGAGACATGACAGGACCTGAACCAGAGAGACATGACAGGACCTGTACTAGAGAGACATGACAGGACCCAAACCTGAGAGACGTGACAGGACCTGAACCCGAGAGACGTGACAGGACCCGAACCCGAGAGACATGACAGGACCTAAACCCGAGAGACATGACAGGACCCGAACCTGAGAGACATGACAGGATCTTAACTCGAGAGACATGACAGGACCTGAACCAGAGAGACATGACAGGATCTGAACCTGAGAGACATGACAGGATCCGAACCTGAGAGACAACACAGGATCGGAACGATAGAGACAAGACAGGACCCGAACTTGAGAGACTTGCCAGAACCCGAACCTGAGAGACATGACAGGACCTGAAGCTGAGAGACATGACAGGACCCAAACCTGAGAGACATGACAGGACCCGAACCTGAGAGACATGACAGGATGTTATTACTTGTGAGGGGGCAGATACTTTTGCATATAAATTTGGAGGCCTTTCTCGCTGTGTCTTTTATTGTGCAGTACCTCTGCTTACTGTGCGATGTCACTTCAGGGCGAATCTACACATTAGGGAGCTCTGGAAGGTGGTGAATAATTTCTCATTGTTCTGTAAATTTCAAATAGACCTTTATGTTTTAATTCTTCACCATTTTCAGGATCTCTGCTTGTTGTCAATTTATTAATTGTTTATAATCCGGAGGAAGAAAAACCTATAAACGCCTAATATTGCTCACAGCTGAGGGCCTGTCCCAGTGTATCAGTGAAGGAAATACCTGTCAGCCTGGAGCTCAGGACCGGAGACAGATTTGTGCTGCTTGCATATGATTTTCTACTCTGAATCAAATTGTAACGAAACCTCAGCTGTAAAAAGTGTTGTTTCAGGACAGATTTTTTCCATTCATTGACTGAGATCAAGACAAGGAAATAAAGTCTTATAGACAGTGACATCATACACAAGTAACAGAGATGGCGTCCAGCGGTCCCATGTGCTCGTCCTCAGGTTTCAGTTAATTCCTCATTTCACGCTCACGAATGAACCGCGGGATCAGCCCCCCAGATGAGAGGCGACTGTGGGGGGGCGTTTTGTAGGGGGTGTCCCGGTGGTGGTCTATAGCAGGGAGGGTGACATGCAGCACAGTATGGAGCAGCTGACAGCAAGCAGTGGCGTTACCTGAGAGATCCATGGAGCAGTAGTGACATCCAGTGGTCATTCTGGATACTGCATCTAGTGTTGAGCAGTATAGGCCATATTCGAATTCTTGAATATTCGCGAATATATGGACGAATATTCGTCATATATTCGCGTATGCTAAAATTAACATATGCGAAAATTAGCATATACAAAAATTAGCATAAGTGAAAATTCGCTTGCCAGTCTCACACAGTAGTATTACAGCCTTCTTTACATCACACAAGCTGGAAGCAGAGAGGGGTGATCACTGTGATGTGTACTGTGGAAAAAATAAATAAATTAAAAAAAACGAATATTCGTAATTACCAATATATAGTGCGATATTCGTGAATAAAATTCGCATTGCAAATATTCGCGAGCAACACTAACTGCATCATCTCCACCCAGTGAGAACTATTTAATCTTGTGATTGTACAATGTCCAGATCAGGTGTAAAATGTCATGTGATGCAAAAACAAATTACTTACCATGACCTCTGAATCTGTTACCTGACCCCTGACTCTGTTACCAGACCCCTGACTCTTATATCAGACCCCTGACTCTTACACCAGACCCCTGACTCTTATATCAGACCCCTGACTCTTACACCAGACCCCTGACTCTTACACCAGACCCCTGACTCTTACACCAGACCCCTGACTCTTACACCAGACCCCTGACTCTTACACCAGACCCCTGACTCTTATACCTGACCCCTGACTCTTACACCAGACCCCTGACTCTTACACCAGACCCCTGACTCTTACACCAGACCCCTGACTCTTACACCAGACCCCTGACTCTTACACCTGACCCCTGACTCTTACACCAGACCCCTGACTCTTACACCAGACCCCTGACTCTTACACCAGACCCCTGACTCTTACACCTGATCCCTGACTCTTATACCTGACCCCTGACTCTTACACCAGACCCCTGACTCTTACACCTGATCCCTGACTCTTACACCAGACCCCTGACTCCTACACCTGACCACTGACTCTTACACCTGAACCCTGACTCCTACACCTGACTCCTACACCTGACTTCTACACCTGACTCCTACACCAGACCCCTGACTCTTACACCTGACCCCTCACTCTTATACCTAACCCCTGACTCCAGACCCCTGACTCCTATACCTGACCCCTGACTCTTACACCAGACCCCTGACTCTTACACCAGACCCCTGACTCTTACACCAGACCCCTGACTCTTATACCTGACCCCTGACTCTTACACCAGACCCCTGACTCTTACACCAGACCCCTGACTCTTACACCAGACCCCTGACTCTTACACCTGACCCCTGACTCTTACACCAGACCCCTGACTCTAACACCAGACCCCTGACTCTTACACCAGACCCCTGACTCTTACACCAGACCCCTGACTCTTACACCTGACCCCTGACTCTTACACCAGACCCCTGACTCTTACACCAGACCCCTGACTCTTACACCTGATCCCTGACTCTTATACCTGACCCCTGACTCTTACACCTGACCCCTGACTCTTACACCAGACCCCTGACTCTTACACCAGACCCCTGACTCTTACACCTGATCCCTGACTCTTATACCTGACCCCTGACTCTTACACCTGACCCCTGACTCTTACACCAGACCCCTGACTCTTACACCAGACCCCTGACTCTTACACCAGACCCCTGACTCTTACACCTGACCCCTGACTCTTACACCAGACCCCTGACTCTTACACCAGACCCCTGACTCTTACACCAGACCCCTCACTCTTATACCTAACCCCTGACTCCAGACCCCTGACTCCTACACCTGACCACTGACTCTTACACCTGAACTCTGACTCCTTCACCTGACTCCTACACCTGACCCCTGACTCCTACATTTTACACCTGATCTGGACATTGTACAGTCACAAGAATAAATAGTTCTCACTGGGTGGAGATGATGCAGTATCCAGAATGACCACTGGATAATTGACCCTCACACCTAACTCTGACCCCTGACTCTGATAATTGACCCTGACTCTGATACACCGGACCCCTGTACTGTGGAAAAAATAAATAAAAAAATACGAATATTCGTAATTACGAATATATAGTGCTATATTCGTTAATATTCACGAATATGCGATATTCGCGAATAAAATTTGCATTGCAAATATTCGCGAGCAACACTAACTGCATCATCTCCACCCAGTGAGAACTATTTAATCTTGTGATTGTACAATGTCCAGATCAGGTGTAAAATGTCATGTGATGCAAAAACAAATTACTTACCATGACCTCTGAATCTGTTACCTGACCCCTGACTCTGTTACCAGACCCCTGACTCTTATACCTGACCCCTGACTCTTACACCAGACCCCTGACTCTTATACCTGACCCCTGACTCTTACACCAGACCCCTGACTCTTACACCAGACCCCTGACTCTTACACCAGACCCCTGACTCTTACACCAGACCCCTGACTCTTATACCTGACCCTGTTACCTGACCCCTGACTCTTACACCAGACCCCTGACTCTTATACCTGACCCTGTTACCTGACCCCTGACTCTTACACCAGACCCCTACTCTTATACCAGACCCCTGACTCTTACACCAGACCCCTGACTCTTATACCTGACCCCTGACTCTTATACCTGACCCCTGACTCTTATACCTGACCCCTGACTCTTATACCTGACCCCTGACTCTTATACCTGACCCCTGACTCTTACACCAGACCCCTGACTCTTACAGCAGACCCCTGACTCTTACACCTGACCCCTGACTTACACCAGACCCCTGACTCTTACACCAGACCCCTGACTCTTACACCAGACCCCTGACTCTTACACCTGATCCCTGACTCTTATACCTGACCCCTGACTCTTACACCAGACCCCTGACTCTTACAATAGACCCCTGACTCTTACACCAGACCCCTGACTCTTATACCTGACCCCTGACTCTTATACCTGACCCCTGACTCTTACACCACACCCCTGACTCTTACAGCAGACCCCTGACTCTTACACCTGACCCCTGACTCTTACACCAGACCCCTGACTCTTACACCAGACCCCTGACTCTTACACCAGACCCCTGACTCTTACACCTGATCCCTGACTCTTATACCTGACCCCTGACTCTTACACCAGACCCCTGACTCTTACACCAGACCCCTGACTCTTACACCAGACCCCTCACTCTTATACCTAACCCCTGACTCCAGACCCCTGACTCCTACACCAGACCCCTGACTCTTACACCAGACCCCTGACTTTTACACCAGACCCCTGACTCCTACACCAGACCCCTGACTCTTACACCAGACCCCTGACTCTTACACCAGACCCCTGACTCTTACACCTGACCCCTCACTCTTATACCTAACCCCTGACTCCAGACCCCTGACTCCTATACCTGACCCCTGACTCTTACACCAGACCCCTGACTCCTACACCTGACTACTGACTCTTACACCTGAACCCTGACTCCTACACCGGACTCCTACACCTGACCCCTGACTCCTACATTTTACACCTGATCTGTACATTGTACAGTCACAAGATTAAATAGTTCTCACTGGGTGGAGATGATGCAGTATCCAGAATGACCACTGGATAATTGACCCTCACACCTAACTCTGACCCCTGACTCTGATAATTGACCTTGACTCTGATACACCAGACCCCTGACTCTTGCACCAACCCCTGACTCTTACACCTGACCCCTGACTCTTACACAAGACCCCTGACTCCTACACCTGACCCCTAAATCTGTTACCTGACCCCTGACTCCTACACTTGACCCCTGACTCTTACACCAGACCTCTGACTCCTATACCTGACCCCTAAATCTCTGATACCTGACCCTTGACTCTTATACCTGACCCTTACACCTGACCCTTTTACCTGCCCCCAACACCTGACCCTTACACCTGACTGATAAATAACCCTAACACCTGACTCTGGTACCTGACCATAATTTTCCCTGACACTTAACTCTGACGCCTAACTCTGATATTTGACAATGACACCTAACTCTGACCCCTGACTCTGATATTCGACCCTGACTACTAACTCTGACTCTGATAATTGACCCTGACACATAACTCTGACCCCTGACTCTGATAATTGACCCTGACACCTAACTCTGATACCGGAATGTGGCTCCTGATGCTGATACCTACCTCTTACACCTAATCCCTGACCTCTGACTCGCAGTTGATGCTTCAGAGCTGCACATCTATTCTGGAGGCTGCAGAGCTGAGTGTCACCCAGTCACCCGCCTCATACTCTGCTCCGCTTACCAGGAGAAAGATGTCCGCCCAGCAGAGATAGAAGTGGCGAGTCCTGGATCAGGACAGTGTCGGGGTGTCAGGATCTGGGAGGATTGCGCTGTATTCCCTGCAGGAGCAGGAACGTCCACATGACCCTCAGGAGTCACATGATGGGAATGTCCCTGATGTCATTTTATTTGTGTTTATATTGTATATAAATGGATACAATGTGATCAATGCTGTATACACACCAGGGGGCGCCCTACAACCTGCACCCCCACAGATATTCATGTGTGATGATCCTCTTGGGGGGCTCTGGGGGGATACAGTCACTAGTAACACGTCTGTGCCTTCCATTGTGATGATGGTCACATGATCTCCTTCCCTTCACATCTTCTCGACCTTAGACACCAAGTTCTGGATGTCGCGCGCCAGAAGTTCTGGTTCCTCGAAGGCAGCGAAGTGCCCCCCGCGTGGCATGTAGGTGTACGAGACGATGTTAAGGAACTTCTGCTTGGCCCAGACCTGCGGAACGTGCTCCAACTCACAGGGGAAAGCCGCGATGCCAGTGGGTACATGCACCCCGATCCTGCAAGGAGAAGCACATAAATACCCACCACAGGAGGGCGCCCAGGATCCCAGAACTTCTCTAAGATCTCAGCTTCCTGTCAGAGAATGAGAAGATTCTCCTGCCCCATACACCCCCTCCTGCCCCATACACCGCCTCCTGCCCCATACACCTCCTCCTGCCTCATACACCCCATCCTGCCCCATACACCCCATCCTGCCTCATACACCCCATCCTGCCTCATACACCCCCTCCTGCCCCATACACCCCCTCCTGCCTCATACACCCCCTCCTGCCCCATACACCCCCTCCTACCCCATACACCCCCTCCTGCCCCATACACCCCCTCCTGCCTCATACACCCCATCCTGCCCCATACACCTCCTCCTGCCCCATACACCCCATCCTGCCCCATACACCCCCTCCTGCCCCATACACCCCCTCCTGCCTCATATACCCCATCCTGCCCCATACACCCCATCCTGCCCCATACACCCCCTCCTGCCCCATACACCCCCTCCTGCCCCATACACCCCCTCCTGCCTCATACACCGCCTCCTGCCCCATACACTCCCTCCTGCCCCATACACCCCCTCCTGCCCCATACACCGCCTCCTGCCCCATACACCCCCTCCTGCCCCATACACCCCATCCTGCCCCATATACCCCATCCTGCCCCATATACCCCATCCTGCCCCATACACCCCATCCTGCCCCATAAACCCCCTCCTGCCCCATACACCCCCTCCTGCCCCATACACCACCTCCTGCCCCATACACTCCCTCCTGCCCCATACACCGCCTCCTGCCCCATACACTCCCTCCTGCCCCATACACCCCCTCCTGCCTCATACACCCCCTCCTGCCTCATACACCCCCTCCTGCCTCATACACCCCCTCCTGCCCCATATACCCCATCCTGCCCCATACACATCCTCCTGCCTCATACACCCCATCCTGCCCCATACACCTCCTCCTGCCCCATACACCCCCTCCTGCCCCATACACCGCCTCCTGCCCCATACACCCCCTCCTGCCTCATACACCCCCCTCCTGCCTCATACACCCCCTCCTGCCTCATACACCCCCTCCTGCCTCATACACCCCATCTTGCCCCATACACCGCCTCCTGCCCCATACACTCCCTCCTGCCCCGTACACCCCATCCTGCCTCATACACCCCATCCTGCCCCATACACCCCCTCCTGCCCCATACACCCCCTCCTGCCTCATACACCACCTCCTGCCCCATACACCCCATCCTGCCTCATATACCCCCTCCTGCCTCATACACCCCATCCTGCCCCATACACCTCCTCCTGCCCCATACACCCCCTCCTGCCCCATACACCCCCTCCTGCCCCATACACCCCCTCCTGCCTCATACACCGCCTCCTGCCCCATACACCCCATCCTGCCTCATACACCCCCTCCTGCCTCATATACCCCATCCTGCCCCATACACCCCCTCCTGCCCCATACACCCCCCCCTGCCCCATACACCCCCTCCTGCCTCATACACCCCATCTTGCCCCATACACCCCCTCCTGCCCCATACACCCCATCCTGCCCCATACACCCCCTCCTGCCTCATACACCCCATCCTGCCTCATACACCCCATCCTGCAACATACACCCCCTCCTGCCTCATACACCCCCTCCTGCCTCATACACCCCATCCTGCCCCATACACCCCCTCCTGCCCCATACACCCCATCCTGCCTCATACACCCCCTTCTGCCTCATACACCCCTCCTGCCTCATACACCCCATCCTGCCTCATACACCCCATCCTGCCCCATACACCTCCTCCTGCCCCATACACCCCATCCTGCCTCATACACCCCATCCTGCCCCATACACCCCCTCCTGCCTCATACACCCCCTCCTGCCTCATACACCCCATTCTGCCCCATACACCCCCTCCTGCCTCATACACCCCATCATGCCCCATACACCCCCTCCTGCCCCATACACCTCCTCCTGCCTCATACACCCCATCCTGCCCCATACACCCCCTCCTTCCTCATACACCCCATCCTGCCCCATACACCCCCTCCTGCCTCATACACCCCCTCCTGCCTCATACACCCCCTCCTGCCTCATACACCCCATCCTGCCCCATACACCCCCTCCTGCCTCATATACCCTATCCTGCCCCATACACCCCCTCCTGCCTCATACACCCCCTCCTGCCTCATATACCCCATCCTGCCCCATACACCCCCTCCTGCCTCATATACCCCATCCTGCCCCATACACCCCCTCCTGCCCCATACACCCCCCCCTGCCCCATACACCCCCTCCTGCCTCATACACCCCCTCCTGCCCCATACACCCCATCCTGCCCCATACACCCCCTCCTGCCTCATACACCCCCTCCTGCCTCATACACCCCCTCCTGCCTCATACACCCCCTCCTGCCTCATACACCCCATCCTGCCCCATACACCCCTCCTGCCTCATATACCCCATCCTGCCCCATACACCCCCTCCTGCCTCATACACCCCCTCCTGCCTCATATACCCCATCCTGCCCCATACACCCCCTCCTGCCTCATATACCCCATCCTGCCCCATACACCCCCTCCTGCCCCATACACCCCCTCCTGCCTCATACACCCCCTCCTGCTTCATACACTTCCTCCTGCTTCATACACCCCATCCTGCCTCATACACTTCCTCCTGCCTCATACACTTCCTCTTGCCTCATACACCCCATCCTGCCTCATACACCCATCCTGCCTCATACACCCCCTCCTGCCCCATACACCCCATCCTGCCTCATACACCCCCTCCTGCCTCATATACACCCTCCTGCCTCATACACCCCCCTCCTGCCCCATACACCCCCTCCTGCCTCATACACTTCCTCCTGCCTCATATACACCCTCCTGCCTCATATACACCCTCCTGCCTCATACACCTCCTCCAGCCCCATATACACCCTCCTGCCTCATACACCTCCTCCAGCCCCATATACACCCTCCTGCCTCATACACTTCCTCCTGCCTCATACACTTCCTCCTGCCTCATACACCTCCTCCTGCCTCATACACCCCCTCCTGCCTCATACACTTCCTCCTGCCCCATATACCCCTCTTGCCTCATACACCCTTTCCTGACCCATATATATCCTCTCCTGACCCATACACTCCCCCCTGACCAATACACCTCCCTCCTGCCCCATACACCCCCCCAGTCTCATACACCCCCCCCTGACCAATACACCCCCCCTTTAACCCCATACACCCCCCTCCCACTTATTAACCCCCCTCCTGCCCCACCCATGAACCTTTTCCTGCCTCATACACCTACCCCCCCAACCCCCGCCCCATCATTCTCCCGGACCCCACATCAGCCGTACTTGGTGTCCGGGGTGCTACTATAGTTGCGTGTGAAGTTCTCCTTGTAGAACCTCATGGAGGTTGTGATGGATCCCGTAATCCAGTAGATCATCACGTTAGTTAAGAGATCATCAAGGGAATATTTCCTGAACAAAAGAGAAAAGGATCAAAAAACAGCAAAATCTCCACCTATAGTGCTGTATCCTCCAGTCACCTCCAGAGCTGCACTCACTATTCTGCTGTTACATCATGTCTTATCCTCCAGAGCTGCACTCACTATTCTGCTGTTACATCATGTCTTATCCTCCAGAGCTGCACTCACTATTCTGCTGTTACATCATGTCTTATCCTCCAGAGCTGCACTCACTATTCTGCTGTTACATCATGTCTTATCCTCCAGAGCTGCACTCACTATTCTGCTGTTACATCCTGTCTTATCCTCCAGAGCTGCACTCACTATTCTGCTGTTGCATCATGTCTTATCCTCCAGATCTGCACTCACTATTCTGCTGTTACATCCTTTCTTATCCTCCAGAGCTGCACTCACTATTCTGCTGTTACCTCATGTCTTATCCTCCAGAGCTGTACTCACTATTCTGCTGTTACATCATGTCTTATGCTCCAGAGCTGCACTCACTATTCTGCTGTTACATCATGTCTTATCCTCCAGAGCTGCACTCACTATTCTGCTGTTACATCATGTCTTATACTCCAGAGCTGCACTCACTATTCTGCTGTTACATCATGTCTTACCCTCCAGAGCTGCACTCACTATTCTGCTGTTACATCATGTCTTATCCTCCAGAGCTGCACTCACTATTCTGCTGTTACATCATGTATTATCCTCCAGAGCTGCACTCACTATTCTGCTGTTACATCATGTCTTATCCTCCAGAGCTGCACTCACTATTCTGCTGTTACATCATGTCTTATCCTCCAGATCTGCACTCACTATTCTGCTGTTACATCCTTTCTTATCCTCCAGAGCTGCACTCACTATTCTGCTGTTACCTCATGTCTTATCCTCCAGAGCTGTACTCACTATTCTGCTGTTACATCATGTCTTATGCTCCAGAGCTGCACTCACTATTCTGCTGTTACATCATGTCTTATCCTCCAGAGCTGCACTCACTATTCTGCTGTTACATCATGTCTTATACTCCAGAGCTGCACTCACTATTCTGCTGTTACATCATGTCTTACCCTCCAGAGCTGCACTCACTATTCTGCTGTTACATCATGTCTTATCCTCCAGAGCTGCACTCACTATTCTGCTGTTACATCATGTCTTATCCTCCAGAGCTGCACTCACTATTCTGCCATTACATCATGTCTTATCCTCCAGAGCTGCACTCACTATTCTGCTGTTACATATTGTCTTATCCTCCAGAGCTGCACTCACTATTCTGCTGTTACATCATGTCTATCCTCCAGAGCTGCACTCACTATTCTGCTGTTACATCATGTCTATCCTCCAGAGCTGCACTTACTATTCTGCTGTTACATCATGTGTTATCCTCCAGAGCTGCACTCACTATTCTGCTGTTACATATTGTCTTATCCTCCAGAGCTGCACTCACTATTCTGCTGTTACATATTGTCTTATCCTCCAGAGCTGCACTCACTATTCTGCTGTCACATCATGTCTTACCCTCCAGAGCTGCCCTCACTATTCTGCTGTTACATCGTGTCTTATCCTCCAGAGCTGCACTCACTATTCTGCTGTTACATCATGTCCATCTTCCAGAGCTGCACTCACTATTCTGCTGTTACATCATGTCTTATCCTCCAGAGCTGCACTAACTATTCTGCTGTTACATCATGTCTTTTACTTCAGAGCTGCACTCACTATTCTGCTGTTACATCATGTCTTATCCTCCAGAGCTGCACTCACTATTCTGCTGTTACATCATGTCTTATCCTCCAGAGCTGCACTCACTGTTCTGCTGTTACATCATGTCTTATCCTCCAGAGCTGCACTCACTATTCTGCTGTTACATCACGTCTTATCCTCCAGAGCTGCACTCACTATTCTGCTGTTACATCACGTCTTATCCTCCAGAGCTGCACTCACTATTCTGCTGTTACATCATGTCTTATCCTCCAGAGCTGCACTCACTATTCTGCTGTTACATCATGTCTTATCCTCCAGAGCTGCACTCACTATTCTGTGGTTACATCATGTCTTATCCTCCAGAGCTGCACTCACTATTCTGCTGTTACATCACGTCTTATCCTCCAGAGCTGCACTCACTATTCTGCTGTTACATCACGTCTTATCCTCCAGAGCTGCACTCACTATTCTGCTGTTACATCATGTCTTATCCTCCAGAGCTGCACTCACTATTCTGCTGATACATCATGTCTTATCCTCCAGAGCTGCACTCACTATTCTGCTGTTACATCATGTCTTATCTTCCAGATCTGCACTCACTATTCTGCTGTTACATCATGTCTTATCTTCCAGATCTGCACTCACTATTCTGCTGTTACATTATGTCTTCTGATGTTACAGAAGAATAATAACTACAGCTTGGCTGGATTGCCTTGTCATGGTCCTGATCTCCCATGTCTGTGGTGTGGCGCCCCCTGCAGGCTTTGTACCTGTCCAGGCCGCCGTCCTCCAGCTCCCGATAAGAGTCGTCTGTCCATGTGGAGAACTTCTCTAGGATGTAGGCGGCGAGTCCGGCGGGGGAGTCGTTCAGGGAAGACCCTAAAAGAGACAGGTGTGAGGTCCTGGGGGTCTGGGGCCTAAATAACCTGTAATATAATGTTATGGATTCATGTCTCCTCCCCCTAGACCTGAATACTACAACACTCAGGAAAACAACCCACAGTGAGTGGTCTTCAGTGAGTGTGGTCTTCAGTGAGTGTGGTCTTCAGTGAGTGTGATCTTCTCTGTGAGTGGTCTTCAGTGAGTGTGGTCTTCAGTTAGTGTGGTCTTCAGTAAGTGTGGTCTTCAGCAAGTGTGGTCTTCAGTGAGTGTGGTCTTCTATGAGAGTGACCTTCAGTGAGTGTGGTCTTCTATGAGAGTGACCTTCAGGGAGTGTGGTCTTCAGTGAGTGTGGTCTTCTATGAGAGTGACCTTCAGGGAGTGTGGTCTTCAGTGAGTGTGGTCTTCTGTGAGTGTGGTCTTCAGTGAGTGTGGTCTTCTGTGAGTGTGGTCTTCAGTGAGTGTGGTCTTCTCTATGAGTGGTCTTCAGTGAGAGTGGTCTTCAGTGAGTGTGGTCTTCAGTAAGTGTGGTCTTCAGCGAGTGTGGTCTTCTGTGAGTGTGGTCTTCAGTGAGTGTGGTCTTCTGTGAGTGTGGTCTTCAGTGAGTGTGGTCTTCTGTGAGTGTGGTCTTCAGTGAGTGTGGTCTTCAGTGAGTGTGGTCTTCAGTGAGAGTGGCCTAAAAGATTGTCACACAAAATATGGTCTGTTCTTCCCAAAGAGGTGGCGGAGTGGTCTCACTGTATGTGTAACTACTCAGAATCTCTGCACTCACTGAAAAACCCTGACAACAATGAGAGGGATGGGGAATAGTAGAAACCCACCCGCCCCTGCAAACATTTTATCACAGCTTTTAGAGATAGTGCCATTTCATCAGACCCTGTGGCATTTCAGGGGTTTGCAGGACCCACTGTATGTTCTGTAACCCCCGACACCCGTCCACAACAACCTCATTCCCGTCTGCGCCCACAAGTTTTTTATTGGGTCCTGCACAATCCCATTGCCAATGCAGGGCTCTAGTGCATAGTATTACCCATAACACTGATCATATCTATCTGCTGGTTTACTAGAAGCTAGCACATAACTGTGAGCTGGGGGTGCAGTGCTCCTGAGTGTAGAGGATCACTAGAAGCTGGCACATAACTGTGAGCTGGTGGTGCAGTGCTCCTGAGTGTAGAGGATCACTAGAAGCTGGCACATAACTGTGAGCTGGGGGTGCAGTGCTCCTGAGTGTAGAGGGTCAATAGAAGCTGGCACATAACTGTGAGCTGGGGGTGCAGTGCTCCTGAGTGTAGAGGGTCACTAGAAGCTGGCACATAACTGTGAGCTGGGGGTGCAGTGCCCCTGAGTGTAGATGGTCACTAGAAGCTGGCACATAACTGTGAGCTGACGGTGCAGTGCTCCTGAGTGTAGAGGGTCAGTAGAAGCTGGCACAGAACTGTGAGCTGGGGGGTGCAGTGCTCCTGAGTGTAGAGGGTCACTAGAATCTGGCACATAACTGTGAGCTGGGGGTGCAGTGCTCCTGAGTGTAGAGGGTCACTAGAATCTGGCACATAACTGTGAGCTGGGGGTGCAGTGCTCCTGAGTGTAGAGGGTCACTAGAATCTGGCACATAACTGTGAGCTGGGGGTGCAGTGCTCCTGAGTGTAAATGGTCACTAGAAGCTGGCACATAACTGTGAGCTTGGGGTGCAGTGCTCCTGAGTGTAGAGGGTCACTAGAAGCTGGCACATAACTGTGAGCTCGGGATGCAGTGCTCCTGAGTGTAGAAGGACACTAGAAGCTGGCACATAACTGTGAGCTGGGGGTGCAGTGCTCCTGAGTGTAGAGGGTCAGTAGAAGCTGGCACATAACTGTGAGCTGGGGGTGCAGTGCTCCTGAATGTAGAGGGTCACTAGAAGCTGGCACATAACTGTGAGCTGGGGTGCAGTGCTCCTGAATGTAGATGGTCACTAGAAGCTGGCACATAACTGTGAGCTGGGGGTGTAGTGCTCCTGAGTGTAGAAGGACACTAGGAAATGGCACTTAACTGTGAGCTGGGGGTGCAGTGCTTCTGAGTGTAGAGGGTCATTAGAAGCTGGCACATAACTGTGAGTTGGGGGTGCAGTGCTCCTGAGTGTAGAGGGTCACTAGAAGCTGGCACATAACTGTGAGCTCGCGGTGCAGTGCTCCTGAGTATAGAGGGTCACTAAAAGCTGGCACATAACTGTGATCTGGGGGTGAAGTGCTCCTGAGTGTAGAAGGACACTAGAAGCTGGCACATAACTGTGAGCTGGGGGTGCAGTGCTCCTGAGTGTAGAGGGTCAGTAGAAGCTGGCACATAACTGTGAGCTGGGGGTGCAGTGCTCCTGAGTGTAGAGGATCACTAGAAGCTTGAACATAACTGTGAGCTGGGGGTGCAGTGCTCCTGAGTGTAAAGGGTCACTAGAAGCTGGCACATAACTGTGATCTGGGGGTGAAGTGCTCCTGAGTGTAGAAGAACACTAGAAGCTGGCACATAACTGTGAGCTGGGGGTGCAGTGCTCCTGAGTGTAGAGGGTCACTAGAAGCTGGCACATAACTGTGAGCTGGGGGTGCAGTGCTCCTGAGTGTAGAGGGTCACTAGAAGCTGGCACATAACTGTGAGCTGGGGTGCAGTGCTCCTGAATGTAGATGGTCACTAGAAGCTGGCACATAACTGTGAGCTGGGGTGCAGTGCTCCTGAGTGTAGAAGGACACTAGAAAATGGCACTTAACTGTGAGCTGGGGGTGCAGTGCTTCTGAGTGTAGAGGGTCATTAGAAGCTGGCACATAACTGTGAGTTGGGGGTGCAGTGCTCCTGAGTGTAGAGGGTCACTAGAAGCTGGCACATAACTGTGAGCTCGCGGTGCAGTGCTCCTGAGTATAGAGGGTCACTAGAAGCTGGCACATAACTGTGATCTGGGGGTGAAGTGCTCCTGAGTGTAGAAGGACACTAGAAGCTGGCACATAACTGTGAGCTGGGGGTGCAGTGCTCCTGAGTGTAGAGGGTCAGTAGAAGCTGGCACATAACTGTGAGCTGGGGGTGCAGTGCTCCTGAGTGTAGAGGATCACTAGAAGCTTGAACATAACTGTGAGCTGGGGGTGCAGTGCTCCTGAGTGTAGAGGGTCACTAGAAACTGGCACATAACTGTGATCTGGGGGTGAAGTGCTCCTGAGTGTAGAAGGATACTAGAAGCTGGCACATAACTGTGAGCTGGGGGTGCAGTGCTCCTGAGTGTAGAGGGTCAGTAGAAGCTGGCACATAACTGTGAGCTGGGGGTGCAGTGCTCCTGAGTGTAGAGGATCACTAGAAGCTTGAACATAACTATGAGCTGGGGGTGCAGTGCTCCTGAGTGTAGAGGGTCACTAGAAGCTGGCACATAACTGTGAGCTGGGGGTGCAGTGCTCCTGAGTGTAGAGGGTCAATAGAAGCTGGCACATAACTGTGAGCTGGGGGTGCAGTGCTCCTGAGTGTAGAGGATCACTAGAAGCTGGCACATAACTGTGAGCTGGGGTGCAGTGCTCCTGAATGTAGATGGTCACTAGAAGCTGGCACATAACTGTGAGCTGGGGATGCAGTGCTCCTGAGTGTAGAAGGACACTAGAAGCTGGCACATAACTGTGAGCTGGGGGTGCAGTGCTCCTGAGTGTAGAGGGTCAGTAGGAGATGGCACATAACTGTGAGCTGGGGGTGCAGTGCTCCTGAGTGTAGAGAATCACTAGAAGCTGGCACATAACTGTGAGCTGGGGGTGCAGTGCTCCTTAGTGTAGAGGGTCACTAGAAGCTGGAGCATAACTGTGAGCTGGGGGTGCAGTGCTCCTGAGTGTAGAGGGTCACTAGAAGCTGGCACATAACTGTGAGCTGGGGGTGCAGTGCTCCTGAGTGTAGAGGGTCACTAGAAGCTGGCACATAACTGTGAGCTCACGGTGCAGTGCTCCTGAGTATAGAGGGTCACTAGAAGCTGGCACATAACTGTGATCTGGGGGTGAAGTGCTCCTGAGTGTAGAAGGACACTAGAAGCTGGCACATAACTGTGAGCTGGGGGTGCAGTGCTCCTGAGTGTAGAGGGTCAGTAGAAGCTGGCACATAACTGTGAGCTGGGGGTGCAGTGCTCCTGAGTGTAGAGGATCACTAGAAGCTTGAACATAACTGTGAGCTGGGGGTGCAGTGCTCCTGAGTGTAAAGGGTCACTAGAAGCTGGCACATAACTGTGATCTGGGGGTGAAGTGCTCCTGAGTGTAGAAGGACACTAGAAGCTGGCACATAACTGTGAGCTGGGGGTGCAATGCTCCTGAGTGTAGAGGGTCACTAGAAGCTGGCACATAACTGTGAGCTCGGGGTGCAGTGCTCCTGAGTGTAGATGGTCACTAGAAGCTGGCACATAACTGTGAGCTGGGGGTGCAGTGCTCCTGAGTGTAGAGGGTCACTAGAAGCTGGCACATAACTGTGAGCTGGGGGTGCAGTGCTCCTGAGTGTAGAGGGTCACTAGAAGCTGGCACATAACTGTGAGCTGGGGGTGCAGTGCTCCTGAATGTAGATGGTCACTAGAAGCTGGCACATAACTGTGAGCTGGGGGTGCAGTGCTCCTGAGTGTAGAGGACACTAGAAAATGGCACTTAACTGTGAGCTGGGGGTGAAGTGCTCCTGAGTGTAGAAGGACACTAGAAGCTGGCACATAACTGTGAGCTGGGGGTGCAGTGCTTCTGAGTGTAGAGGGTCATTAGAAGCTGGCACATAACTGTGAGTTGGGGGTGCAGTGCTCCTGAGTGTAGAGGGTCACTAGAAGCTGGCACATAACTGTGAGCTCGCGGTGCAGTGCTCCTGAGTATAGAGGGTCACTAGAAGCTGGCACATAACTGTGATCTGGGGGTGAAGTGCTCCTGAGTGTAGAAGGACACTAGAAGCTGGCACATAACTGTGAGCTGGGGGTGCAGTGCTCCTGAGTGTAGAGGGTCAGTAGAAGCTGGCACATAACTGTGAGCTGGGGATGCAGTGCTCCTGAGTGTAGAGGATCACTAGAAGCTTGAACATAACTGTGAGCTGGGGGTGCAGTGCTCCTGAGTGTAGAGGGTCACTAGAAACTGGCACATAACTGTGATCTGGGGGTGAAGTGCTCCTGAGTGTAGAAGGATACTAGAAGCTGGCACATAACTGTGAGCTGGGGGTGCAGTGCTCCTGAGTGTAGAGGGTCAGTAGAAGCTGGCACATAACTGTGAGCTGGGGGTGCAGTGCTCCTGAGTGTAGAGGGTCACTAGAAGCTGGCACATAACTGTGAGCTGGGGTGCAGTGCTCCTGAATGTAGATGGTCACTAGAAGCTGGCACATAACTGTGAGCTGGGGGTGCAGTGCTCCTGAGTGTAGAGGGTCAGTAGAAGCTGGCACATAACTGTGAGCTGGGGGTGCAGTGCTCCTGCGTGTAGAGGGTCACTAGAAGCTGGCACATAACTGTGAGCTGGGGTGCAGTGCTCCTGAATGTAGATGGTCACTAGAAGCTGGCACATAACTGTGAGCTGGGGGTGCAGTGCTCCTGAGTGTAGAAGGACACTAGAAGCTGGCACATAACTGTGAGCTGGGGGTGCAGTGCTCCTGAGTGTAGAGGGTCTGTAGAAGATGGCACATAACTGTGAGATGGGGGTGCAGTGCTCCTGAGTGTAGAGGATCACTAGAAGCTGGCACATAACTGTGAGCTGGGGGTGCAGTGCTCCTGAGTGTAGAAGGACACTAGAAGCTGGCACATAACTGTGAGCTGGGGGTGCAGTGCTCCTTAGTGTAGAGGGTCACTAGAAGCTGGAGCATAACTGTGAGCTGGGGGTGCAGTGCTCCTGAGTGTAGAGGGTCACTAGAAGCTGGCACATAACTGTGAGCTGGGGGTGCAGTGCTCCTGAGTGTAGAGGGTCACTAGAAGCTGGCACATAACTGTGAGCTGGGGTGCAGTGCTCCTGAATGTAGATGGTCACTAGAAGCTGGCACATAACTGTGAGCTGGGGATGCAGTGCTCCTGAGTGTAGAAGGACACTAGAAGCTGGCACATAACTGTGAGCTGGGGGTGCAGTGCTCCTGAGTGTAGAGGGTCAGTAGAAGCTGGCACATAACTGTGGGCTGGGGGTGCAGTGCTCCTGAGTGTAGATGTCACTAGAAGCTGGCCCATAACTGTGAGCTGGGGGTGCTGTGCTCCTGAGTGTAGAGGGTCAGTAGAAGCTGGCACATAACTGTGAGCTGGGGGTGCAGTGCTACTGAGTGTAGATGGTCTCTAGAAGCTGGCACATAACTGTGAGCTGGGGGTGCAGTGCTCCTGAAAGTAGAGGGTCACTAGAAGCTGGCCCATAACTGTGAGTTGGGGGTGCAGTGCTCCTGAGTGTAGAGGGTCACTAGAAGCTGGAACATAACTGTGAGTTGGGGGTGCAGTGCTCCTGAGTGTAGATGGTCACTAGAAGCTGGCCCATAACTGTGAGCTGGGGGTGCTGTACTCCTGAGTGTAGAGGGTCAGTAGAAGCTGGCACATAACTGTGAGCTGGGGGTGCAGTGCTACTGAGTGTAGATGGTCACTAGAAGCTGGCACATAACTATGAGCTCTGGGTGCAGTGCTCCTGAGTGTAGAGGGTCACTAGAAGCTGGCACATAACTGTGAGCTGGGGGTGCAGTGCTCCTGATTGTAGAGGGTCACTAGAAACTGGCACATAACTGTGAACTGGGGGTGCAGTGCTCCTGAGTGTAGAGGGTCACTTGAAGCTGGTACATAACTGTGAGCTGAGGGTGCAGTGCTCCTGAGTGTAGAGGGTCACTAGAAGCTGGCACATGATTGTGAGCTGGGGGTGCAATGCTCCTGAGTGTAGAGGGTCACTAGAAGCTGGCACATAACTGTGAGCTGGGGGTGAAGTGCTCCTGAGTGTAGAGGGTCAGCAGAAGCTGGCACATAACTGTGAGCTGGGGGTGCAGTGTTCCTGAGTGTAGAGGGGCACTAGAAGCTGGAACATAACTGTGAGCTGGGGGTGCAGTGCTCCTGAGTGTAGAGGGTCACTAGAAGCTGGCACATAACTGTAAGCTGGTGGTGCAGTGCTTTTGAGTATAGAGGGTCACTAGAAGCTGGCACATAACTGTAAGCTGGGGGTGCAGTGCTGCTGAGTGTGAAGGGTCACTAGAAGCTGGCACATAACTGTGAGCTGGGGTTGCAGTGCTTCTGAGTGTGGAGGGTCACTAGAAGGTGCATAACTGGGAGCTGGGAGTGTAGTGCTCCTGAGTGTGGAGGGTCACTAGAAGCTGGCACATTACTGTGAGCTGGGGGTGCAGTGCTCCTGAGTGTGGAGGGTCACCAGAAGCTGGCACATAACTGTGAGCTGGGGGTGCAGTGCTCCTGAGTGTGGAGGGTCACTAGAAGCTGGTACATAACTGTGAGCTGGGGGTGCAGTGCTCCTGAGTGTGGAGGGTCACCAGAAGCTGGCACATAACTGTGAGCTGGGGGTGCAGTGCTCTTGAGTGTGGAGGGTCACTAGAAGCTTGCACATAACTGTGAGCTGGGGGTGCAGTGCTCCTGAGTATGAAAGAAGTTATCGCTGCCCCTATAGGAGCTCAAGGAACAATGTACTAACCATATGTATTAACCTAACCAGCGATCACCCCCTGCCCCATCTACCTTTCTCTGAAGTGACCCTGCTGCCTCCACCCTGGTCTTTGCTCCCAGGTTTCCTTATTTCATGTGTTTGCCTGTTGTAGATTTAAAGGGCCAGGTGCAAGAGTGATGCTACACTTACCAATCAGCATCTTGTGGACCTTGTTGTTGAAGTCCACCTTCCCACCTATAAGTGAACACCACCTACCATGACCATGTACTTTGCACTGACTATGATTCAATTTATTGATTATCTATCCCAATTCTGGGCAAAGACCATATCATGCGAGAGTACCACCAGGCCAAACCCAACTGCAACCTAATGGGTCCACCACAGATGCTGCTTAAAAGCTGCTCTGGGGTCTCTCACCTATGGTGTCCGGTTTGGTTGCCTGAATGTGCAGGTATCCAGTCTCCCTCATAATCCTGAACACGTTCTTCTCCATGTAGGGATACAGAAGCCGGACGTCTTCTCTGGTCAGCCCCACCAGCCACGGCATGTACCGGCCAATCACCAGAGACTTGATCCTCCCTAATCCTCTAGTCGGCATAATCACAAAGTTCAGGTGGAGACCCTTTACCGACCTAGAAGAAAAGACGTGGAACATAAATGGAGAACAACCCCCAGGTAAGACGTGGCCTTATCCCACCACACACCCACTCACTTGGGCTTCATCTGAGACAAGAGGGTGGTAATTCTGCTGCCCCAGTCCCCACCCTGGAGGTAAAATTCATTGAATCCAAGTCTGAGCATCAACTTGTAGAAGATCCGTGCGGCGGCGAAGGCGCTGAATCCTATATAGGAGAAGAGAAGACAGTGACATAAAACCAAAATGTCACCATGTCTAAATGGGACAGTGACCATGGACCACCAAGGAACAAATCAATTTAAAGTCCACATAGACCGTATCCATATGATGTGTCAGTTGCCCTTGTGGTCCACATAGACCGTATCCATACGATTGTCAGTCACCCTTGTGGTCCACATAGACCATATCCATACAATGTGTCAGTCACCCTTGTGGTCCACATAGACCATATCCATATGATGTGTCAGTCACCCTTGTGGTCCACATAGACCATATCCATATGATGTATCAGTCGCCCTTGAGGTCCACATAGACCGTATCCATACGATGTATCAGTCGCCCTTGAGGTCCACATAGACCGTATCCATACGATGTGTCAGTCGCCCTTGAGGTCCACATAGACTGTATCCATATGATGTATCAGTCGCCCTTGAGGTCCACATAGACCGTATCCATACGATGTGTCAGTCGCCCTTGAGGTCCACATAGACCGTATCCGTACGATGTGTCAGTCACCCTTGAGGTCCACATAGACCGTATCCATACGATGTGTCAGTCACCCTTGAGATCCACATAGACCATATCCAATACGATGTGTCAGTCGCCCTTGAGATCTACATAGACCGTATCCATACGATGTGACAGTCACCCTTGAGTTCCACATAGACCGTATCCATACGATGTGTCAGTCGCCCTTGTGGTCCACATAGACCATATCCTTATGATGTGTCAGTCACCCTTGAGGTCCACATAGACCGTATCCGTACGATGTGTCAGTCACCCTTGAGGTCCAGTACTCGCCCATCTTCGATGACGCTTCAGAAAAGCCGTATCCCGGGATAGAAGGACAGACGACCTCAAAGGCGACTTCTGGATTGAGACCATGATTCCCGGGATCGGTCAGGAGAGGGAGGATGTGATAGAACTCGTAGAAGGATCCCGGCCAGCCATGGACCATGAGGAGAGGATAGACCTTCTGTCCTGGGGTCACATGTGGTGGCTTCACGTGGATGAAGTGTATGTCCAGACCTGCAGGATAAAGACCAGGCATGTGACACAGATAGGGACATGTGACACGGACAGGGACATGTGACAAGAACATGTGACACGGATAGAGACATGTGACAAGGACAGGGACATGTGATATGGACAGAGACATGTGACTATGACATGGACAGGGACATGTGACACTGACAGGGACATGTGACACGGACAGACATGTGACACGGACAGGGATGGCGCCATCCTCAGAGATTCTGTCACACGTCTCCTCTACCTTCTATGTTGGTTTTGAAGTGCGGATACTTATTCAGGACCTTCACTTGCTTCTTCCAGTCGTATCGGTTCCTCCAGTAGGAAATCACTTTCTGCAGATGTGAAGAGTTAAACCCGTAGATGAATCGGGCGTCTTCAAGGGGAGAGAAGAACCTGGTGGCGTCCAAGCGTCGGTGAAGATCCTGGAGAGTAAAGCAAATTAACAGGGACCTGCAGGGGCCACAAGGCTCCCCGACGCTATGTCCTGATGGATAGGGCAACAGGGCTCCCTGACACTATGTCCTGATGGATAGGGCCACAGGGCTCCCTGACACTATGTCCTGATGGATAGGGCCACAGGGCCCCCTGACACTATGTCCTGATGGATAGGGCCACATGGCCCCCTGACACTATGTCCTGAAGGATAGGGCCACAGGGCTCCCTGACACTATGTCCTGATGAATAGGGCCACATGGCCCCCTGACACTATGTCCTGATGGATAGGGCCACAGGGCCCCCTGACACTATGTCCTGATGGATAGGGCCACAGGGCTCCTGACACTATGTCCTGATGGATAGCGCCACAGGGCTCCCTGACACTATGTCCTGATGGATAGGGCCACAAGGCTCCCTGACACTATGTACTGATGGATAGGGCCACAGGGCTCCTTGACACTATGTCCTGATGGAAAGGGCCACAGGGCTCCTGACACTATGTCCTGATGGATAGGGCCACAGGGCTCCCTGACACTATGTACTGATGGATAGGGCCAAAGGGCCCCCTGACACTATGTCCTGATGGATAGGGCCACAGGGCTCCTGACACTATGTCCTGCTGGATAGGGCCACAGGGCCCCCTGACACTATGTCCTGATGGATAGGGCCACAGGGCTCCCCGACACTATGTCCTGATGGATAGGGCCACAAGGCTCCCCGACACTATGTCCTGATGGATAGGGCCACATGGTTCCCTGACACTATGTCCTGATGGATAGGGCCACAGGGCTCCCTGACACTATGTCCTGATGGATAGGGCCACAGGGCTCCTGACACTATGTCCTGATGGATAGGGCCACATGGTCACCTGACACTATGTCCTGATGAATAGGGCCACATGGTTCCCTGACACTATGTCCTGATGGATAGGGCCACAGGGCTCCCTGACAGTATGTCCTGATGGATAGGGCCACAGATTTCCCTGACACTATGTCCTGATGGATAGGGCCACAGGGCTCCCTGACACTATATCCTGATGGATAGGGCCACAGGGCTCCCTGACACTATGTCCTGATGGATAGGGCCACAGGGCCCCCTGACACTATGTCCTGATGGATAGGGCCACAGGGCTCCCTGACACTATATCCTGATGGATAGGGCCACAAGGCTCCTGACACTATGTCCTGAGGGATAGGGCAACAGGGCTCCTGACACTATATCCTGATGGATAGGGCCACAAGGCTCCCTGACACTATGTACTGATGGATAGGGCCACAGGGCTCCTGACACTATGTCCTGATGGATAGGGCCACAAGGCTCCCTGACACTATGTCCTGATGGATAGGGCCACAGGGCCCCCTGACACTATGTCCTGATGGATAGGGCCACAGGGCTCCCTGACACTATGTCCTGATGGATAGGGCCACAAGGTCACCTGACACTATGTCCTGATGGAAAGGGCCACAAGGTCACCTGACACTATGTCCTGATGGATAGGGCCACAGGGCTCCCCGACACTATGTCCTGATGGATAGGGCCACAGGGCTCCCTGACACTATGTCCTGAGGGATAGGGCCACAAGGCTCCCCGACACTATGTCCTGATGGATAGGGCCACAGGGCCCCCTGACACTATGTCCTGATGGATAGGGCCACAAGGCTCCCCGACACTATGTCCTGATGGATAGGGCCACATGGTTCCCTGACACTATGTCCTGATGGATAGGGCCACAGGGCTCCCTGACACTATGTCCTGATGGATAGGGCCACAGGGCTCTCTGACACTATGTCCTGATGGATAGGGCCACATGGTCACCTGACACTATGTCCTGATGAATAGGGCCACATGGTTCCCTGACACTATGTCCTGATGGATAGGGCCACAGGGCTCCCTGACAGTATGTCCTGATGGATAGGGCCACAGGGCTCCCTGACACTATATCCTGATGGATAGGGCCACAGGGCTCCCTGACACTATGTCCTGATGGATAGGGCCACAGGGCCCCCTGACACTATGTCCTGATGGATAGGGCCACAGGGCCCCCTGACACTATGTCCTGATGGATAGGGCCACAGGGCTCCCTGACACTATGTCTTGATGGATAGGGCCACAAGGCTCCTGACACCATGTCCTGAGGGATAGGGCCACAGGGCTCCTGACACTATATCCTGATGGATAGGGCCACATGGCTCCCTGACACTATGTACTGATGGATAGGGCCACAGGGCTCCTGACACTATGTCCTGATGGATAGGGCCACAAGGCTCCCTGACACTATGTCCTGATGGATAGGGCCACAGGGCCCCCTGACACTATGTCCTGATGGATAGGGCCACAGGGCTCCCTGACACTATGTCCTGATGGATAGGGCCACAAGGCTCCCTGACACTATGTACTGATGGATAGGGCCACAGGGCTCCTGACACTATGGCCTGATGGATAGGGCCACAGGGCTCCTTGACACTATGTCTTGATGGATAGGGCCACAAGGCTCCTGACACTATGGCCTGATGGATAGGGCCACATGGTCACCTGACACTATGTCCTGATGAATAGGGCCACATGGTTCCCTGACACTATGTCCTGATGGATAGGGCCACAGGGCTCCCTGACAGTATGTCCCGATGGATAGGGCCACAGGGTTCCCTGACACTATGTCCTGATGGATAGGGCCACAGGGCTCCCTGACACTATATCCTGATGAATAGGGCCACAGGGCTCCCTGACACTATGTCCTGATGGATAGGGCCACAGGGCCCCCTGACACTATGTCCTGATGGATAGGGCCACAGGGCTCCTGACACTATGTCCTGATGGATAGGGCCACAGGGCCCCCTGACACTATGTCCTGATGGATAGGGCCACAGGGCTCCCTGACACTATGTCTTGATGGATAGGGCCACAAGGCTCCTGACACTATGTCCTGAGGGATAGGGCCACAGGGCTCCTGACACTATATCCTGATGGATAGGGCCACAGGGCTCCCTGACACTATGTACTGATGGATAGGGCCACAGGGCTCCTGACACTATGTCCTGATGGATAGGGCCACAGGGCTCCCTGACACTATGTACTGATGGATAGGGCCACATGGCTCCCTGACACTATGTCCTGATGTATAGGGCCACAGGGCTCCCTGACACTATGTCCTGATGGATAGGGCCACATGGCTCCCTGACACTATGTCCTGATGGATAGGGCCACAGGGCTCCTGACACTATGTCCTGATGGATAGGGCCACATGGCTCCCTGACACTATGTCCTGATGGATAGGGCCACAGGGCTCCTGACACTATGTCCTGATGGATAGGGCCACAAGGCTCCCTGACACTATGTACTGATGGATAGGGCCACAAGGCCCCCTGACACTATGTCCTGATGGATAGGGCCAAAAGGTCACCTGACACTATGTCCTGATGGATAGGGCCACAAGGTCACCTGACACTATGTCCTGATGGATAGGGCCACAGGGGCCCCTGACACTATGTCCTGATGGATAGGGCCACAGGGCTCCTGACACTATGTCCTGAGGGATAGGGCCACAGGGCTCCCTGACACTATGTCCTAATGGATAGGGCCACATGGCCCCCTGACACTATGTCCTGATGGATAGGGCCACAGGGCTCCCTGACACTATGTCCTGATGGATAGTGCCACAGGGCTCCCTGACACTATGTCCTGATGGATAGGGCCACAGGGCTCCCTGACACTATGTCCTGATGGATAGGGCCACAGGGCCCCCTGACACTATGTCCTGATGGATAGGGCCACACGGCCCCCTGACACAATGTCCTGATGGATAGGGCCACACGTGGCGTAAATGTGGTGGACCACCTGCAGTGGAAAACCCAAACCTCAACTACTCACTGCTGAAGAATTCCTTGGTGGAAGAAGACCTTCATCTTCAGCGTGTCAATGGTCGTGTCGGATCTCTTGTTGATTTATTGCGAATTCTTCCCATTGACTTCAATCGGACAACGTAGATTAACAAGACACAGATATGAAATCTGGTCTCGCTGTTCACATGGAAGATTCAACATGTTTCTCAGCAGTAACTGCATCATTAGGGACAATTAGGCTCTTATATTAGATTCTCATTATCCCTGGTGATGCAGTTGGTCCTGAGAAACATGTCGGGGAGGTTTTGTTAGCAGGTTTACTTTTATCAAAGCAGTGGTCTCCAAACTGCACACCTCCAGATGTTGCAAAACTACAAATCCCAGCTGGCTGTCCGGGCATGCTGGAAGTTTTAGTTTTGCAACATCTGGAGGTCCACAGTTTGAAAAATACTATATACCGGAGTATAAATAAAATATACAAGTTTTAGGTTTGGGCAACTATGAAGGGGGTTTATACCCCTCGGTCCTTTGGGGTTTTGATATTGATATGTCCCGCACCCAATCTTTTGGGTCACTGTATATTTGGTTACCCTTAAGCGTAGGCTCCAAAAGTTTGTCCAGATTTTTTAAATCTCTTTTATTTCACTTTTGCTGTTAATATGGCTAATTAAACATGTTTCTCAGTAGTAACTGCGTCATCAGGGACAACTAGGGTTTCATATTAGATCCTCATTTTCCCTGATGATTCAGTTGGTGCTGGGAAACACGTCGGGGAGGTTTTCCTTATTCTAAGGGTTTACTTATACTAAAGCCAAGTTCTACAAACTGTGGACCTCCAGATGTTGTAAAACTACAACTCCCAGCATGCCCCAGTCTTTTGGGTAACTGTATATTTGGTTACCCTTACTGTAAGCTCCAGGACCCGGTGTGCCCTATAGTTACCCTCCGAGATCTCACTTATGTTATAGAGCTTTGTTTCCCAACAAGGGTGCCTCCAGCTGTTGCAAAACTACAACTCACAGCATGCCCGGACAGCCAAAAGCTGTCCAGGCATGCTGGGAATTGTATTTATGCAACAGCTGGAGACACTCTGGTTGGGAAACACCGTATAGAGACTTTAAAGACTAGGACCTTATGAATTTTATATGGGGGCTGTGGGGAGTTTTGGGAGTTTTTTTTGGGGGGGGGGGGAGAGGGGGCGGAGATCCTATACGATACCTCAATGTCGTCCTCTGAGGCGTCTATGACGAAGGGCCGCACACGGGTGTCCTCTCCATAGTTGGGGGGCTTTTCCCCGGGGCCCCACCAGCCTTCTCCCAGCTCTATAGACTTAATCTTCCGTCCATGAAGCTTCCAGCACAGTAGCGCCCCTCCCAGGCCAACAGCGGCAGGGACCAGGAGTCTGTAAGGCCAGTGGGGACAGTGCTCAGCGCAGACCGACCTGCAGAGAGAGCAGAGTTCAGGACGCTCACATGTAAGGGTTTATTCCAATTACAGCGCCCCCCTGTCCTCAGGCTGTGTGTGGCATTACAAATCAGCTCTATATACTTCAATTAAACTGAGCTGCAATACCGCACACAACCTGAGGACAGGGGCAGCGCTGTTTCTATAAATAAGCGGCTATGTTTTCTAATCCTGGACAGCCTTTTTAAAGGTCCCCCCCCCCCCCCCCCGCCCCAGCAGCAATAGGACAAAACCACTGTCATCGGGGTCTCACAGCAGCACAGAGGCTGCCAGCAGATTTATGAGTGCAGCTCTGCATGTGATCATAGTACAAGGCTCAGAATATGTTGATTTTAAAGTGGCCCCGACTAATGATAGAGGAAGTAAAGATTAAGTGAGGCCCCGCTGTCAATTATTAACATATTTATCAGACGGACGATCCTGGGCACCGGGTGAGGGGTGACAGGAGATTATATGGAGGGTGGGGGGGACAGTCAACAATCATATATTTGTAATTAAAGGGGAACTCTGCCCCTAGACATCTTATCCCCTAAGGATAGGGGATAAGATATCTGATTGCGAGGGGTCCCACCGTGATCTCCCTGCTGCACCCAGTTCAGCGCCGGAGGCTTGTGACATCATGGCTGCGCCCCGCTCGTGATGTCATGACCACGCCCCCTCAATGCAAGTCTATGGGAGGGGGCGTGACGTCCGTCACGCCCCCTCCCATAGACTTGCATTGAGGGGGCGTGGTCATGATGTCACCAGCGAGGCTTGGCCGTGACATCACGAGCCTTCACCTCGCATTGCCAGTCATCAGCCACCGGATGTCTGGAGTGCCGCAGCCGAGATCACGGGGGGTCCCCAGCGGCGGGGTCCCCGCGATCAGACGTCTTATCCCCTATCTTTTAGAGAAGATGTCTAGGGGCGGAGTACCCCTTTAAGGCAACCATACATTATTAGGCTATTCACACGGGGGGGGGGGTATTTCCGTACAGAATCCCGAGAAATTATTCTGGCGAAAATTCCGTCAAAATTTATTGCCCATTGTGCGCAACGCGATCCCGTCGTCCCATTCCTCAATGCTCAAAATGTAAAGACCTGTGTTTCTTGCGGGCAGAGTATCATTGAACTCAATGGGGCTTTGAATTTCGCCGAAATTCTGTGTTTCGCCGAAAAATTCCACCGAAAATCTGCTGTTCACAAAAAGTCTGCAGCAAGCTTTGTGGAAGTGAATTCGAGCGGAATCGTGGATCTTATTCTTATATGACGAATATTTTTGTTTAGGAAACAATATATTTTTACATGGAAACTGTCAATAAATTGCTGTTGATGGATCTTATTCTTAATATAACTGAGGGCTCATTAACACTTCATTAGACTGTGGTCGGTATTATACTTTTGTAATTTAGCAATATATTACTTCATGGAAACAGTCGACAAGTTTCTGGATCTTTTTTGTATTTTTTATCTCTGGTTATAACTGACGGCTCCATTAACACTTGATTAGACTGTGATTGATACCATATTTTTTATTATTTAGGAAACAATATATTATTACCCCAAATCAGTCAACAAGTTGCTTTTGCCAGACCTTATTCCTATTATATGTGTCTCTGATGGATCATTAACACTTCATTAAGCTGTGGTTAATTGAATATTTTTGTTTAGGAGACAATATATTTTTACATGGAAACAGTCAACAAGTTGCTGTTGATGGATCTTATTCTTAATATAACTGATGGATCATTAACACTTCATTAGGCTGGGATTAATATATTTTTGTAATTTAGGAAACAATATGTTATTACTTGGAAAGAGTCAACAAACAGCTGGCTGGTCTTATTCTCATTAGAACTGAAAGCTCATTGATACTAACCGTAATTAGACTGTTATTAATTATCATATTTTTTTTTTAATTTAGGAAACAATATATTATTACCTGGAAACAGTCCTCAAGCTGCTGCGGACGGATCTTATACTTATTAAATGACAGCTCATTAACACTTCATTAGGCTGTGATTAATTATCATATTGTTGTCATTTAGGAAACAATGTATCATTACCCAGAAACAGTCAACAAACCGTTAATTGACCTCATTCTGATAACTGACGGCTCATTAACACTTGATTAGGGGTACTCTGAAGTTATACAGATTTATGAATTACTTCTATATAAAAATCTTAACCCTTCCAGTACTTTTCAGCTGCTGTATGCTCCACAGGAAGTCATGTAGTTCTTTTCTGTCTGACCACACTGCTCTCTGCTGAAACCTCTGTCCATGTCCGGAACTGGAGCAAATCCCCATAGCAAACCTCTCCTGCTCTGGACAGTTCCTGAAACGGACAGAGGTGTCAGCAGAGAGCACTGTGGTCAGACTGAGAAGAACTACACAACTTCCTGCGGAGCATACAGCAGCTGATAAGTACTGGAAGAATTAAGATTATTATATAGAAGTAATTTACAAATCTGTAGAACTTTCTGCAACAGTTGATATGAATATAGTTTTCCCATTGAAGTGCCCCTTTTATATTTTTTTATTTAAGAAACTATATTATTACCCATATTTTATTTTCATGTGCGAACACTGACTGACAGTACTATCACATACAGCCTACATTATACTGCTATATACAGCCTACATGGTACCACCACATACAATCTACATAATAACGCCACATACAGCCTACATAATACTTCTACATACAGCCTACATAATACTGCTACATACAGCTTATATAATACTGCTACATACAGCCTACATAATACCGCTACATACAGCCTACATAATACTGCTACATACAGCCTATATAATACTGCTACATACAGCCTATATAATACTGCTACATACAACCTATATAATACTGCTACATACAGCCTACATAATACTGCTACATACAGCCTACATAATACTGCTACATACAGCCTACATAATACTGCTACATACACCCTATATAATACTGCTACATACAGCCTACATAAAACTGCTACATACAGCTTATATAATACTGCTACATACAGCTTATATAATACTGCTACATACAGCCTATATAATACTGCTACATACAGCTTATATAATACTGCTACATACAGCCTACATAATACCGCTACATACAGCCTATATACTACTGCTACATACAGCCTACATAATACTACTACATACAGCCTACATAATACTGCTACATACAGCCTACATAATACTGCTACATACAGCCTATATAATACTGCTACATACAGCCTATATAATACCGCTACATACAGCCTACATAATACTGCTACATACAGCCTATATAATACTGCTACACACAGCCTATATAATACTGCTACATACAGCCTACATAATACTGCTACATACAGCCTACATAATACTGCTACATACAGCCTATATAATACTGCTACATACACCCTATATAATACTGCTACATACAGCTTATATAATACTGCTACATACAGCCTATATAATACTGCTACATACAGCCTACATAATACTGCTACATACAGCCTACATACTACTGCTACATACAGCCTACATAATACTGCTACATACAGCCTACATAATACTGCTACATACAGCCTACATAATACTGCTACATACAGCCTATATAATACTGCTACATACAGCCTATATAATACCGCTACATACAGCCTACATAATACTGCTACATACAGCCTATATAATACTGCTACACACAGCCTATATAATACTGCTACATACAGCCTACATAATACTGCTACATACAGCCTACATAATACTGCTACATACAGCCTACATAATACTGCTACATACAGCCTACATACTACTGCTACATACAGCCTATATAATACTGCTACATACAGCCTATATAATACCGCTACATACAGCCTACATAATACAGCTACATACAGCCTATATAATACTGCTACATACAGCTTATATAATACTGCTACATACAGCCTACATAATACTGCTACATACAGCCTACATAATACTGCTACATACAGCCTACATAATACTGCTACATACAGCCTATATAATACTGCTACATACATCCTACATAATACTGCTACATACAGCCTACATAATACTGCTACATACAGCCTATATAATACTGCTACATACAGCCTACATAATACTGCTACATACAGCCTACATAATACTGCTACATACACCCTATATAATACTGCTACATACAGCCTACATAAAACTGCTTCATACAGCATACATAATACCGCTACATACAGCCTACATAATACTGCTACATACAGCCTATATAATACTGCTACATACATCCTATATAATACTGCTACATACAGCCTATATAATACTGCTACATACATCCTATATAATACTGCTACATACAGCCTACATAATACTGCTACATACAGCCTACATAATACTGCTACATACAGCCTACATAATACTGCTACATACAGCCTATATAATACTGCTACATACAGCCTATATAATACCGCTACATACAGCCTACATAATACTGCTACATACAGCCTATATAATACTGCTACACACAGCCTATATAATACTGCTACATACAGCCTACATAATACTGCTACACACAGCCTACATAATACTGCTACATACAGCCTACATAATACTGCTACATACAGCCTACATACTACTGCTACATACAGCCTATATAATACTGCTACATACAGCCTATATAATACCGCTACATACAGCCTACATAATACAGCTACATACAGCCTATATAATACTGCTACATACAGCTTATATAATACTGCTACATACAGCCTACATAATACTGCTACATACAGCCTACATAATACTGCTACATACAGCCTACATAATACTGCTACATACAGCCTATATAATACTGCTACATACATCCTACATAATACTGCTACATACAGCCTACATAATACTGCTACATACAGCCTATATAATACTGCTACATACAGCCTACATAATACTGCTACATACAGCCTACATAATACTGCTACATACACCCTATATAATACTGCTACATACAGCCTACATAAAACTGCTTCATACAGCCTACATAATACGGCTACATACAGCCTACATAATACTGCTACATACAGCCTATATAATACTGCTACATACATCCTATATAATACTGCTACATACAGCCTATATAATACTGCTACATACATCCTATATAATACTGCTACATACAGCCTACATAATACTGCTACATACAGCCTACATAATACTGCTACATACAGCCTATATAATACTGCTACATACAGCCTATATAATACTGCTACATACAGCCTATATAATACTGCTACATACAGCCTACATAATACTGCTACATACAGCCTATATAATACTGCTACATACAGCCTACATTATACTGCTACACATCCTATATAATACTGCTACATACAGCCTATATAATACCACTACATACAGCCTATATAACACTGCTACATACAGCCTATATAATAGTGCTACATACAACCTACATAATACCGCTACATACAGCCTATATAATACTGCTACATACAGCCTACATAATACTGCTACATACAGCCTATATAATACTGCTACATACAGCTTATATAATACTGCTACATACAGCCTACATAATACTGCTACATACAGCCTACATACTACTGCTACATACAGCCTACATCATTCCGCTACATATAGCCTATATAATACTGCTACATACAGCTTATATAATACTGCTACATACAGCCTACATAATACTGCTACATACAGCCTACATAATACTGCTACATACAGCCTATATAATACTGCTACATACAGCCTACATAATACCGCTACATACAGCCTACATAATACTGCTACATACAGCCTACATAATACCGCTACATACAGTCTATATAATACTGCCACATACAGCCTATATAATACTGCTACATACAGCCTACATAATACTGCTACATACAGCCTACATAATACCGCTACATACAGCCTAAATAATACTGCTACATACAGCCTATATAATACTGCTACATACAGCCTACATAATACTGCTACATACAGCCTATATAATACTGCTACATACAGCCTATATAATGCTGCTACATACAGCTTATATAATACTGCTACATACAGCCTACATAATACTGCTACATACAGCCTACATACTACTGCTACGTACAGCCTACATCATTCCGCTACATATAGCCTATATAATACTGCTACATACAGCCTATATAATACTGCTACATACAGCCTACATAATACTGCTACATACAGCCTATATAATACTGCTACATACAGCCTACATAATACTGCTACATACAGCCTACATCATTCCGCTACATATAGCCTATATAATACTGCTACATACAGCCTATATAATACTGCTACATACAGCCTACATAATACTGCTACATACAGCCTATATAATACTGCTACATACAGCCTATATAATACTGCTACATACAGCTTATATAATACTGCTACATACAGCCTACATAATACTGCTACATACAGCCTACATAATACTGCTACATACAGCCTACATAATACCGCTACATACAGCCTACATAATACTGCTACATACACCCTATATAATACTGCTACATACAGCCTGCATAATACCGCTACATACAGCCTACATAATACTGCTACATATAGCCTACATAATACTGCTACATACAGCTTATATAATACTGCTACATACAGCCTATATAATACTGCTACATACAGCCTACGTAATACTGCTACATACAGCCTATATAATACTGCTACATACAGCCTATATAATACTGCTACATACAGCCTATATAATACTGCTACATACAGCCTACATAATACTACTACATACAGCCTATTTAATACTACTACATACAGCCTATATAATACTGCTACATACAGCCTATATAATACTGCTACATACAACCTACATAATACCGCTACATATAGCCTATATAATACCGCTACATACAGCCTACATAATACCGCTACATACAGTCTATATAATACTGCTACATACAGCCTATATAATACTGCTACATACAGCCTACATAATACTGCTACATACAGCCTATATAATACTGCTACATACAGCCTATATAATACTGCTACATACAGCCTATCTAATACTGCTACATACAGCCTACATATTACCGCTACATACAGCCTACATAATACCGCTACATACAGCCTATATAATACTGCTACATACAGCCTACATAATACAGCTACATACAGCCTATATAATACTGCTACATACAGCCTATATAATACTGCTACACACAGCCTATATAATACTGCTACATACAGCCTACATAATACTGCTACATACAGCCTACATAATACTGCTACATACAGCCTATATAATACTGCTACATACAGCCTACATAATACTGCTACATACAGCCTATATAATACCGCTACATACAGCCTATATAATACTGCTACATACAGCCTACATAATACAGCTACATACAGCCTATATAATACTGCTACATACAGCCTATATAATACTGCTACATACAGCCTACATAATACCGCTACATACAGCCTACATAATACCGCTACATACAGCCTATGTAATACTGCTATATACAGCTTATATAATACTGCTACATACAGCCTACATAATACCGCTACATACAGCCTACATAATACTGCTACATACAGCCTATATAATACTGCTACATACAGCCTATATAATACTGCTACATACAGCCTACATAATACAGCTACATACAGCCTATATAATACTGCTACATACAGCCTACATAATACTGCTACATACAGCCTACATAATACTGCTACATACACCCTATATAATACTGCTACATACAGCCTACATAATACCGCTACATACAGCCTACATAATACTGCTACATATAGCCTACATAATACTGCTACATACAGCTTATATAATACTGCTACATACAGCCTATATAATACTGCTACATACAGCCTACGTAATACTGCTACATACAGCCTATATAATACTGCTACATACAGCCTATATAATACTGCTACATACAGCCTATATAATACTGCTACATACAGCCTACATAATACTACTACATACAGCCTATTTAATACTACTACATACAGCCTATATAATACTGCTACATACAGCCTATATAATACTGCTACATACAGCCTACATAATACCGCTACATATAGCCTATATAATACCGCTACATACAGCCTACATAATACCGCTACATACAGTCTATATAATACTGCTACATACAGCCTATATAATACTGCTACATACAGCCTACATAATACCGCTACATATAGCCTATATAATACCGCTACATACAGCCTACATAATACCGCTACATACAGCCTATATAATACTGCTACATACAGCCTACATAATACTGCTACATACAGCCTATATAATACTGCTACATACAGCCTATATAATACTGCTACATACAGCCTATCTAATACTGCTACATACAGCCTACATATTACCGCTACATACAGCCTACATAATACCGCTACATACAGCCTATATAATACTGCTACATACAGCCTACATAATACAGCTACATACAGCCTATATAATACTGCTACATACAGCCTATATAATACTGCTACACACAGCCTATATAATACTGCTACATACAGCCTACATAATACTGCTACATACAGCCTACATAATACTGCTACATACAGCCTATATAATACTGCTACATACAGCCTACATAATACTGCTACATACAGCCTATATAATACCGCTACATACAGCTTATATAATACTGCTACATACAGCCTACATAATACAGCTACATACAGCCTATATAATACTGCTACATACAGCCTATATAATACTGCTACATACAGCCTACATAATACCGCTACATACAGCCTACATAATACCGCTACATACAGCCTATGTAATACTGCTATATACAGCTTATATAATACTGCTACATACAGCCTACATAATACCGCTACATACAGCCTACATAATACTGCTACATACAGCCTATATAATACTGCTACATACAGCCTATATAATACTGCTACATACAGCCTACATAATACAGCTACATACAGCCTATATAATACTGCTACATACAGCCTATATAATACTGCTACATACAGCCTACATAATACTGCTACATACAGCCTATGTAATACCGCTACATATAGCCTATATAATACTGCTACATACAGCCTACATAATACAGCTACATACAGCCTATATAATACTGCTACATACAGCCTATATAATACCGCTACATACAGCCTATATAATACAGCTACATACAGCCTACATAATACTGCTACATATAGCCTACATAATACTGCTACATACAGCCTATATAATACCGCTACATACAGCCTATATAATACTGCTACATACAGCTTATATAATACTGCTACATACAGCCTATATAATACCGCTACATACAGCCTATATAATACCTCTACATACAGCCTACATAATACTGCTACATACAGCCTACATAATACCGCTACATACAGCCTATATAATACAGCTACATACAGCCTATATAATACAGCTACATACAGCCTACATAATACTGCTACATACAGCCTACATAATACTGCTACATACAGCCTACATAATACTGCTACATACAGCCTACATAATACTGCTACATACAGCCTACATAATACTGCTACATACAGCCTACATAATACTGCTACATACAGCCTATATAATACTGCTACATACAGCCTATATAATACCGCTACATACAGCCTATATAATACTGCTACATACAGCCTACATAATACAGCTACAAACAGCCTATATAATACTGCTACATACAGCCTATATAATACTGCTACATACAGCCTACATAATACCGCTACATACAGCCTACATAATACCGCTACATACAGCCTATGTAATACTGCTATATACAGCTTATATAATACTGCTACATGCAGCCTACATAATACCGCTACATAATACTGCTACATACAGCCTACATATTACAGCTACATACAGCCTATATAATACCGCTACATCCGCTACATACAGCCTATATAATACTGGGAGTTGAAGTCTTGCAACAGCTGGAGGCCCCCTGGTTGGGAAACACTGGTGTAGATCGTTACTGTACCCCAAAAGGGTGAAAGTATGCTCGTGGGGAACTTACATACAAGGGTTACCCCCGGACAAAATCAGTCATAAAAGTCCTTAATTTCATAATGTCGTCCGCTCACCCCACTAATGGGATACTTAACCCCCTTCTGCCATTATCCCCCTGGAGCAATATATGACATTCATACAGTGACACCCCCCATACTGCGGTATTACACTTAGTGTATGCTCACCAGGCCTGTGTCTATCCCGGGGGGGGGGGGGGGGGAGTCGGGGGGGCGCTCTGACGGATGACGTCCTTCTGCGCTGCGCCCGCACCTCTGCACAATGTCAGGGAGGTCACACGTCAGGCCCGGCAGGCGCTGCAGCTCACGTAAAGTGGCCCCGGGTGCGGTACAATATAGTGAGCTACAGCGGCGACTGCGGCGTCCAATCCCCGCCCTGCGCTGACAAATACTGGACAATGCATGAGCGTTATATGTCAGCGAATTGCCATCCCCCGCATAGCCTTGGTGTCCCCCCCACATAACCTTGGTGTACCCCCACATAGCCTTGGCGTCCCCCCGCATAGCCTTGGTGTCCCCCCCACATAACCTTGGCGTACCCCGCATAGCCTTGGCGTACCCCCACATAACCTTGGTGTCCCCCCACATAGCCTTGGTGTACCCCCACATAACCTTGGCGAACCCCCGCATAGCCTTGGTGTACCCCCACATAGCCTTGGTGTACCCCCGCATAGCCTTGGTGTCCCCCCACATAACCTTGGCGAACCCCCGCATAGCCTTGGTGTCCCCCCCATATAACCTTGGCGAACCCCCCGCATAGCCTTGGTGTACCCCCCACATAACCTTGGCGAACCCCCGCATAGCCTTTGTGTACCCCCACATAACCTTGGCGAACCCCCGCATAGCCTTGGCGTACCCCCACATAACCTTGGTGTACCCCCACATAACCTTGGCGAACCCCCCGCATAGCCTTGGTGTACCCCCCACATAACCTTGGCGAACCCCCACATAGCCTTGGTGTACCCCCACATAACCTTGGCGAACCCCTGCATAGCCTTGGTGTACCCCCACATAACCTTGGCGTACCCCGCATAGCCTTCCCGTACCCCCGCATAACCTTGGCATACCCCCACATAGCCTTGGCATGCCCCCGCATAACCTTGGCGAACCCCCGTATAGCCTTGGCGTACCCCCGCATAACCTTGGCGAACCCCCGCATAACCTTGGCGTACCCCCGCATAACCTTGGCGAACCCCCGCATAGCTTTGGCGTACCCCCACATAGCCTTGGCGTACCCCCGCATAGTCTTGGCGAACCCCCGTATAGCCTTGGCGTACCCCACATAACCTTGGCGAACCCCCGCATAGCTTTGGCGTACCCCCACATAGCCTTAGCGTACCCCCGCATAGCCTTGGCGTACCCCCACATAGCCTTGTCGTTAACCCCACATAGCCTTGGCGTACCCCCACATAGCCTTGGCGTACCCCCGCATAGCCTTGGCGTACCCCCGCATAGCCTTGGCGTACCCCCACATAGCCTTGGCGTACCCCCACATAGCCTTGGCAAACCCCCGCATAACATTGCCGTACCCACGCATAGCCTTGCCGTCCCCCCGCATAACCTTGGCGTACCCACGCATAGCTTTGGCGTACCCCCACATAGCCTTGGCGTACCCCCGCATAGTCTTGGCGAACCCCCGTATAGCCTTGGCGTACCCCACATAACCTTGGCGAACCCCCGCATAACCTTGGCGTACCCCCGCATAGCTTTGGCGTACCCCCACATAGCCTTAGCGTACCCCCGCATAGCCTTGGCGTACCCCCACATAGCCTTGGCGTTAACCCCACATAGCCTTGGCGTACCCCCGCATAGCCTTGGCGTACCCCCACATAGCCTTGGCGTACCCCCACATAGCCTTGGCAAACCCCCGCATAACATTGCCGTACCCACGCATAGCCTTGCCGTCCCCCCGCATAACCTTGGCGTACCCCCACATAGCCTTGCTGTCCCCCCACATAGCCTTGGCGTACCCCCACATAGCCTTGGCGTTCCGCCGCATAGCTTTTGCGTACCCCCACATAACCTTGCCGTACCCCCACATAGCCTTGGTGTACCCCCACATAACCTTGCCGTACCCCTGGTTGAGAACCCCTGGGCTAGAGTATAAATCATGCGGATCATGGGTGCGGCTGGCGGTGCCCGGGCCCCTGCTGCCCACTTGGAGGATCTTTGGGGTCCCCTCACCTGCCATCCTCCAGGAGCTGCCGCCACATAGTGGGCTCTGCTGTGCCGTCTTCTGGTTGTGGTTGCCCTTTGTGCCGTCACGTGTAGCATGGAGCCGCTGCCCGACCTCTGCCCCTCCTGTCTGAGTAAACATCAGCTACCAGAGTAATCCAGGGGCACAAAGACACGGGTCCTCCTGCTGTGCCAAGTCTTATTCTGCACATACTAGCCACCCAGCTTTCCACAGACCCTGCACCACTTTGCTCTGCATAGTCATAATCAGTCCTCACTGCAGCTCTGTTATACTGTTCATGAATCAGGAGGCTCAGGATGCTATTATATAGGCTGTATGTAGCAGTATTATGTAGGCTGTATGTAGCAGTATTATATAGGATGTATGTAGCAGTATTATGTAGGCTGTATGTAGCGGTATTAAGTAGGCTGGATGTAGCGGTATTATATAGGCTGTATGTAGGGGTATTATGTAGGCTGTATGTAGCAGTATTATATAGGCTGTATGTAGCAGTATTATATAGGCTGTATGTAGCTGTATTATGTAGGCTGTATGTAGCAGTATTATATAGGCTGTATGTAGCAGTATTATGTAGGCTGTATGTAGCGGTATTATATAGGCTGTATGTAGCGGTATTATGTAGGCTGTATGTAGCAGTATTATATAGGCTGTATGTAGCGGTATTATATAGGCTGTATGTAGCAGTATTATGTGGGCTGTATGTAGCAGTATTATGTGGGCTGTATGTAGCGGTATTATATAGGCTGTATGTAGCGGTATTATGTAGGCTGTATGTAGCAGTATTATGTAGGCTGTATGTAGCAGTATTATATAGGCTGTATGTAGCGGTATTATGTGGGCTGTATGTAGCGGTATTATGTAGGCTGTATGTAGCAGTATTATATAGGCTGTATGTAGCAGTATTATGTAGGCTGTATGTAGCAGTATTATATAGGCTGTATGTAGCAGTATTATGTAGGCTGTATGTAGCAGTATTATGTAGGCTGTATGTAGCAGTATTATGTAGGCTGTATGTAGCAGTATTATGTAGGCTGGATGTAGCGGTATTATATAGGCTGTATGTAGCGGTATTATATAGGCTGTATGTAGCAGTATTATATAGGCTGTATGTAGCGGTATTATATAGGCTGTATGTAGCGGTATTATGTAGGCTGTATGTAGCAGTATTATATAGGCTGTATGTAGCGGTATTATATAGGCTGTATGTAGCAGTATTATGTGGGCTGTATGTAGCAGTATTATGTGGGCTGTATGTAGCGGTATTATATAGGCTGTATGTAGCGGTATTATGTAGGCTGTATGTAGCAGTATTATGTAGGCTGTATGTAGCAGTATTATATAGGCTGTATGTAGCGGTATTATGTGGGCTGTATGTAGCGGTATTATGTAGGCTGTATGTAGCAGTATTATGTAGGCTGTATGTAGCAGTATTATATAGGCTGTATGTAGCGGTATTATGTGGGCTGTATGTAGCGGTATTATGTAGGCTGTATGTAGCAGTATTATATAGGCTGTATGTAGCAGTATTATGTAGGCTGTATGTAGCAGTATTATATAGGCTGTATGTAGCAGTATTATGTAGGCTGTATGTAGCAGTATTATGTAGGCTGTATGTAGCAGTATTATATAGGCTGTATGTAGCAGTATTATATAGGCTGTATGTAGCTGTATTATATAGGCTGTATGTAGCGGTATTATGTGGGCTGTATGTAGCGGTATTATGTAGGCTGTATGTAGCAGTATTATATAGGCTGTATGTAGCAGTATTATGTAGGCTGTATGTAGCAGTATTATATAGGCTGTATGTAGCAGTATTATGTAGGCTGTATGTAGCAGTATTATATAGGCTGTATGTAGCGGTATTATATAGGCTGTATGTAGCAGTATTATGTGGGCTGTATGTAGCAGTATTATGTGGGCTGTATGTAGCGGTATTATATAGGCTGTATGTAGCGGTATTATGTAGGCTGTATGTAGCAGTATTATGTAGGCTGTATGTAGCAGTATTATATAGGCTGTATGTAGCGGTATTATGTGGGCTGTATGTAGCGGTATTATGTAGGCTGTATGTAGCAGTATTATATAGGCTGTATGTAGCAGTATTATGTAGGCTGTATGTAGCAGTATTATATAGGCTGTATGTAGCAGTATTATGTAGGCTGTATGTAGCAGTATTATGTAGGCTGTATGTAGCAGTATTATGTAGGCTGTATGTAGCAGTATTATGTAGGCTGGATGTAGCGGTATTATATAGGCTGTATGTAGCGGTATTATGTAGGCTGTATGTAGCAGTATTATATAGGCTGTATGTAGCGGTATTATATAGGCTGTATGTAGCGGTATTATGTAGGCTGTATGTAGCAGTATTATATAGGCTGTATGTAGCGGTATTATATAGGCTGTATGTAGCAGTATTATGTGGGCTGTATGTAGCAGTATTATGTGGGCTGTATGTAGCGGTATTATATAGGCTGTATGTAGCGGTATTATGTAGGCTGTATGTAGCAGTATTATGTAGGCTGTATGTAGCAGTATTATATAGGCTGTATGTAGCGGTATTATGTGGGCTGTATGTAGCGGTATTATGTAGGCTGTATGTAGCAGTATTATATAGGCTGTATGTAGCAGTATTATGTAGGCTGTATGTAGCAGTATTATATAGGCTGTATGTAGCAGTATTATGTAGGCTGTATGTAGCAGTATTATGTAGGCTGTATGTAGCAGTATTATGTAGGCTGTATGTAGCAGTATTATGTAGGCTGTATGTAGCAGTATTATGTAGGCTGTATGTAGCAGTATTATATAGGCTGTATGTAGCAGTATTATGTAGGCTGTATGTAGCAGTATTATGTAGGCTGTATGTAGCAGTATTATGTAGGCTGTATGTAGCAGTATTATGTAGGCTGTATGTAGCAGTATTATATAGGCTGTATGTAGCAGTATTATGTAGGCTGTATGTAGCAGTATTATGTAGGCTGTATGTAGCAGTATTATATAGGTTGTATGTAGCAGTATTATGTAGGCTGTATGTAGCAGTATTATGTAGGCTGTATGTAGCAGTATTATGTAGGCTGTATGTAGCAGTATTATATAGGCTGTACGTAGTAGTATTATATAGGTTGTATGTAGCAGTATTATATAGGCTGTATGTAGCAGTATTATGTAGGCTGTATGTAGCAGTATTATATAGTCTGTATGTAGCAGTATTATGTACATTGTATGTAGCAGTATTATATAGGCTGTATGTAGCAGTATTTTGTAGGCTGTATGTGGCCGTAATATGTAGGCTGTATGTAGCAGTATTATGTAGGCCGTATGTAGCTGTATTATATAGGCTGTATGTAGCAGTATTATGTAGGCCGTATGTAGCTGTATTATATAGGCTGTATTTAGCCTTATTATATAGGCTGTATGTGGCAGTATTTTGTAGGCTGTATGTTGCGGTAATATGTAGGCTGTATACGGAAGTATTATGCACATGTTCAGTGCAGGAATTAGCAGGACAGAAAATCTCAAATTACAAAATGTAACTTTATTAAGGACACAGAGGATGGGAGGAGGGGCCTTTATTTTTTTTCCACTTTAGACACAAAGTTCTGGATATCGCGCGCGAGAATTTCTGGCTCCTCAAATGCGGCAAAATGTCCTCCCCGCGGCATATAGGTGTAAGAGACGATGTTCTTGTATTTATCTTTAGCCAAAACCTGAGGGCAGTGAGACAACTCTGAGGGGAACGCAGCGATACCGGTGGGGACATAGACGGGGGTCCTAGAAGAAAGAGGAACAATACATGACCATACGTACAACTGATATAACCGGGGTATAAATATATATACAATGTATCCAGAAAGTATTCACCCCCGGTCACTATATACAATGTATCCAGAAAGTATTCACCCCCGGTCACTATATACAATGTATCCAGAAAGTATTCACCCCCAGTCACTATATACAATGTATCCAGAAAGTCTTCACCCCCGGTCACTATATACAATGTATCCAGAAAGTATTCACCCCCAGTCACTATATACAATGTATCCAGAAAGTATTCACCCCAGTCACTATATACAATGTATCCAGAAAGTCTTCACCCCCCCCCCCGTCACTATATACAATGTATCCAGAAAGTCTTCACCCCCGGTCACTATATACAATGTATCTAGAAAGTCTTCACCCCCCCCCCCCGGTCACTATATACAATGTATCCAGAAAGTCTTCACCCCCAGTCACTATATACAATGTATCCAGAAAGTCTTCACCCCCAGTCACTATATACAATGTATCCAGAAAGTATTCACCCCCGGTCACTATATACTGTCACGATGCCGGCTGGCAGGTAGTGGATCCTCTGTGCCAGAGAGGGATTGGCGTGGACCGTGCTAGAGGATCGGTTCTAAGTCACTACTGGTTTTCACCAGAGCCCGCCGCAAAGCGGGATGGTCTTGCTGCGGCGGTAGTGACCAGGTCGTATCCCCTAGCAACGGCTCAACCTCTCTGGCTGCTGAAGATAGGCGCGGTACAAGGGAGTAGACAGAAGCAAGGTCGGACGTAGCAGAAGGTCGGGGCAGGCAGCAAGGATCGTAGTCAGGGGCAACGGCAGAAGGTCTGGAATCACAGGCAAGGAACACACAAGGAACGCTTTCACTGGCACTAGGGCAACAAGATCCGGCGAGGGAGTGAAGGGGAAGTGAGGTGATATAGGGAAGTGCACAGGTGTAAACACTAATTGGAACCACTGCACCAATCAGCGGTGCAGTGGCCCTTTAAATCGCAAAGACCCGGCGCGCGCGCGCCCTAGGGAGCGGGGCCGCGCGCGCCGGGACAGAACTGACGGGGAGCGAGTAAGGTACGGGAGCCGGGGTGCGCATCGCGAGCGGGCGCTACCCGCATCGCGAATCGCATCCCGGCCGGAGGTGGTAACGCAGCGCCCCGGGTCCGTGGAACCGACCGGGGCGCTGCAGTGAGGGAAGTGTAGCGAGCGCTCCGGGGAGGAGCGGGGACCCGGAGCGCTCGGCGTAACAGTACCCCCCCCCTTGGGTCTCCCCCTCTTCTTGGGGCCTGAGAACCTGAGGATCAGACTTTTGTCCAGGATATTGTCCTCAGGTTCCCAGGACCTCTCTTCTGGACCACAACCCTCCCAATCCACTAAAAAAAAAGTTCTTCCCCTGACCTTTTTAGAGGCCAAAATCTCTTTGACAGAGAAGATGTCCGAGGAGCCGGAAACAGGAGTGGGAGGAACAGATTTAGGAGAAAAACGGTTGAGGATGAGAGGTTTAAGAAGAGAGACGTGAAAGGCATTAGGGATACGAAGAGAAGGAGGAAGAAGAAGTTTGTAAGAGACAGGATTAATTTGACACAAAACTTTAAAAGGACCAAGATAGCGTGGTCCCAACTTATAGCTCGGGACACGGAAACGGACATATTTAGCGGAGAGCCATACCTTGTCTCCAGGGGAAAAAATGGGAGGAGCTCTTCTTTTCTTATCTGCGAATCTCTTCATGCGAGAAGAAGCCTGTAAGAGAGAATTTTGGGTCTCTTTCCATATGGTGGAAAGATCACGAGAAATTTCATCCACAGCGGGCAGACCAGAGGGCAAGGGGGTAGGGAGGGGGGGAAGAGGGTGACGGCCGTACACCACGAAAAACGGAGATTTGGAGGAAGATTCAGAGATTCTGAAATTATACGAGAATTCGGCCCAAGGTAGAAGATCTGCCCAGTCATCCTGGCGGGAGGAAACAAAATGTCGTAAATAGTCACCCAAGATCTGGTTAATTCTCTCTACTTGTCCATTGGATTGAGGATGGTATGCAGAAGAAAAATTTAATTTAATCTTGAGTTGTTTACAGAGAGCCCTCCAGAATTTAGACACAAATTGGACGCCTCTATCCGAGACGATCTGTGTAGGCAACCCGTGAAGACGAAAAATGTGTACAAAAAATTGTTTAGCCAACTGAGGCGCTGAAGGAAGACCAGGAAGAGGGATGAAATGTGCCATTTTGGAGAATCGATCAACGACCACCCAAATAACAGTGTTGCCATGGGATGGGGGTAAGTCAGTAATAAAATCCATACCAATCAGAGACCAAGGTTGTTCGGGGACAGGTAGAGGATGAAGAAAACCAGCGGGCTTCTGGCGAGGAGTCTTATCCCGGGCACAGATAGTGCAGGCTCGCACAAAGTCCACCACATCAGTCTCTAGAGTCGGCCACCAATAGAAGCGAGAGATGAGTTGCACAGATTTCTTGATGCCCGCATGACCTGCGAGATGGGAGGAGTGACCCCATTTGAGGATCCCAAGGCGTTGGCGTGGAGAAACAAAGGTCTTTCCTGGAGGAGTTTGCCTGATGGAGGCTGGAGAAGTGGAAATCAGGCAGTCAGGAGGAATGATGTGTTGAGGAGAGAGTTCAATTTCAGAGGCATCTGAGGAACGAGAGAGAGCATCGGCCCTAATGTTTTTATCAGCAGGCCGAAAGTGAATTTCAAAATTAAATCGGGCAAAGAACAGAGACCACCTGGCCTGACGAGGATTCAGCCGTTGGGCAGACTGGAGGTAGGAGAGGTTCTTGTGATCGGTGTAAATAATAACTGGAAATCTTGATCCCTCCAGCAGATGCCTCCATTCCTCAAGTGCTAATTTAATGGCTAGAAGCTCTCGATCCCCGATGGAGTAGTTCCTCTCCGCCGGAGAGAAGGTCCTGGAAAAAAAACCACAAGTAACAGCATGCCCGGAAGAGTTTTTTTGTAGAAGGACAGCTCCAGCTCCCACTGAGGAGGCATCAACCTCCAATAGGAAGGGTTTAGATGGGTCAGGTCTGGAGAGCACGGGAGCCGAAGAAAAGGCAGACTTGAGTCGTTTAAAGGCGTCTTCCGCTTGAGGAGGCCAAGACTTGGGATCGGCATTTTTTTTTGTTAAAGCCACAATAGGAGCCACAATGGTAGAAAAATGTGGAATAAATTGCCTGTAATAATTGGCGAACCCCAAAAAACGTTGGATGGCACGGAGTCCGGAGGGGCGTGGCCAATCTAAGACGGCAGAGAGTTTATCTGGGTCCATTTGTAGTCCCTGGCCAGAGACCAAGTATCCTAGAAAAGGAAGAGATTGGCATTCAAACAGACATTTCTCTATTTTGGCATAGAGTTGATTATCACGAAGTCTCTGAAGAACCATACGGACATGCTGGCGGTGTTCTTCAAGATTGGCAGAAAAAATCAGGATATCGTCCAGATATACAACAACACAGGAGTATAGTAGATCACGAAAAATTTCATTAACAAAGTCTTGGAAGACGGCAGGGGCGTTGCATAGACCAAAGGGCATGACCAGATACTCAAAGTGTCCATCTCTGGTGTTAAATGCCGTTTTCCATTCATCCCCCTCTCTGATGCGGATGAGATTATAAGCACCTCTTAAGTCCAGTTTGGTAAAAATATGGGCACCTTGGAGACGATCAAAGAGTTCAGAGATGAGGGGTAGGGGGTAGCGGTTCTTAACCGTGATTTTATTAAGACCGCGGTAGTCAATGCAAGGACGTAGAGAGCCATCTTTTTTGGACACAAAGAAAAATCCGGCTCCGGCAGGAGAGGAGGATTTACGGATAAAGCCCTTTTTTAAATTTTCTTGGACGTATTCAGACATGGCAAGAGTCTCTGGGACGGACAGAGGATAGATTCTGCCCCGGGGTGGAGTAGTGCCCGGGAGGAGGTCAATGGGACAATCATAAGGCCTGTGAGGAGGTAGAGTCTCAGCTTGTTTTTTGCAAAAAACGTCCGCAAAGTCCATATAGGCCTTAGGGAGACCGGTTACATGAGGAAGCACAGGGACACGGCAAGGTTTACTGGGAACCGGTTTTAAGCAGTCCTTGGAACAAGAGGGCCCCCAACTCTTGATCTCCCCAGTGGACCAATCCAGGATTGGGGAATGGAGTTGAAGCCAGGGAAGTCCAAGAAGGATTTCAGAAGTGCAATTGGGGAGGACCAACAGTTCAATCCTCTCGTGATGAGATCCGATGCACATTAGAAGGGGCTCCGTGCGGAAACGTATAGTACAGTCCAATCTTTCATTGTTTACACAATTGATGTAGAGGGGTCTGGCGAGACTGGTCACCGGGATGTTGAACCTGTTGACGAGAGAGGCTAAGATGAAATTTCCTGCAGATCCAGAGTCCAAGAAGGCCACAGCAGAGAAGGAGAAGGCAGAGGCAGACATCCGCACAGGCACAGTAAGACGTGGAGAAGCAGAGTAGACATCAAGGACTGTCTCACCTTTGTGCGGAGTCAGCGGACGTCTTTCCAGGCGGGGAGGACGGATAGGACAATCCTTCAGGAAGTGTTCGGTACTAGCACAGTACAGGCAGAGATTCTCCATGCGGCGTCGTGTCCTCTCTTGGGGTGTCAGGCGAGACCGGTCGACCTGCATAGCCTCCACGGCGGGAGGCACAGGAACAGATTGCAGGGGACCAGAGGAGAGAGGAGCCGGGGAGAAGAAACGCCTCGTGCGAACAGAGTCCATATCCTGGCGGAGCTCCTGACGCCGTTCGGAAAAACGCATGTCAATGCGAGTGGCAAGATGGATGAGTTCATGTAGGTTAGCAGGGATTTCTCGTGCGGCCAGAACATCTTTAATGTTGCTGGATAGGCCTTTTTTAAAGGTCGCGCAGAGTGCCTCATTATTCCAGGATAATTCTGAAGCAAGGGTACGGAACTGTACGGCATACTCGCCAACGGAAGAATTACCCTGGACCAGGTTCAACAGGGCAGTCTCAGCAGAAGAGGCTCGGGCAGGTTCCTCAAAGACACTTCGAATTTCCGAGAAGAAGGAGTGTACAGAGGCAGTGACGGGGTCATTGCGGTCCCAGAGCGGTGTGGCCCAAGCCAGGGCTTTTCCAGACAGCAGGCTGACTACGAAAGCCACCTTAGACCTTTCAGTGGGGAACTGGTCCGACATCATCTCCAAGTGTAATGAACATTGGGAAAGAAAGCCACGGCAAAACTTAGAGTCCCCATCAAATTTATCCGGCAAGGATAGTCGTATTCCAGAAGCGGCCACTCGCTGCGGAGGAGGTACAGGAGCTGGCGGAGGAGATGATTGCTGGAGCTGTGGTAGTAACTGTTGTAGCATAACAGTCAGTTGAGACAGCTGTTGGCCTTGTTGCGCAATCTGTTGTGACTGCTGGGCGACCACCGTGGTGAGGTCAGCGACAACTGGCAGAGGAACTTCAGCGGGATCCATGGCCGGATCTACTGTCACGATGCCGGCTGGCAGGTAGTGGATCCTCTGTGCCAGAGAGGGATTGGCGTGGACCGTGCTAGAGGATCGGTTCTAAGTCACTACTGGTTTTCACCAGAGCCCGCCGCAAAGCGGGATGGTCTTGCTGCGGCGGTAGTGACCAGGTCGTATCCCCTAGCAACGGCTCAACCTCTCTGGCTGCTGAAGATAGGCGCGGTACAAGGGAGTAGACAGAAGCAAGGTCGGACGTAGCAGAAGGTCGGGGCAGGCAGCAAGGATCGTAGTCAGGGGCAACGGCAGAAGGTCTGGAATCACAGGCAAGGAACACACAAGGAACGCTTTCACTGGCACTAGGGCAACAAGATCCGGCGAGGGAGTGAAGGGGAAGTGAGGTGATATAGGGAAGTGCACAGGTGTAAACACTAATTGGAACCACTGCACCAATCAGCGGTGCAGTGGCCCTTTAAATCGCAAAGACCCGGCGCGCGCGCGCCCTAGGGAGCGGGGCCGCGCGCGCCGGGACAGAACTGACGGGGAGCGAGTAAGGTACGGGAGCCGGGGTGCGCATCGCGAGCGGGCGCTACCCGCATCGCGAATCGCATCCCGGCCGGAGGTGGTAACGCAGCGCCCCGGGTCCGTGGAACCGACCGGGGCGCTGCAGTGAGGGAAGTGTAGCGAGCGCTCCGGGGAGGAGCGGGGACCCGGAGCGCTCGGCGTAACATATACAATGTATCCGGAAAGTCTCCCCCCCCCCCCCCCCCCCCGGTCACTATATACAAAGTTTCCAGAAAGTCTTCACCCCCATTCACTATATACAGTGGGGATCAAAAGTTTGGGCACCCCAGGTAAAAATTTGTATTAATGTACATAAAGAAGCCAAAGAAAGATGGAAAAATCTCCAAAAGGCATCGAATTACAGATTAGACATTCTTATAATATGTCACCAAAAGTTACATTTTATTTCCATCATTTACACTTTCAAAATAACAGAAATAAAAATAGCGTCTGCAAAAGTTTGGGCACCCTACAGAGTTAATATCTTGTACTGCCCCCTTTGGCAAGTATCACAGCTTGTAAATGCTTTTTGTAGCCAGCAAAGAGTCTTTCAGTTCTTGTTTGAGGTATCTTTGCCCATTCTTCCTTACAAAAGTCTTCCAGTTCTTTGAGATTTTTGGGCTGTCTGTCACGCACTGCTCTTTTAAGATTTATCCATAGATTTTCAATTATGTCGAGGTCAGGAGATTGTGAAGGCCATGGCAAAACCTTGATGCAATCCCCCGTGGATTTCGAGGTGTGTTTAGGATCATTATCCATTTGTAGAAGCCATCCTCTCTTTAACTTCAGCTTTTTCACAGATGGCATCAAGTTAGCATCCAAAATTTGCTGAAATTTTATTAAATCCATTTTCCCTTCTACTCGTGAGATGTTCCCTGTGCCACTGGCTGCAATACAACCCCAAAGCATGATTGATCCACCCCCATGCTTAACAGTTGGACAGAGGTTCTTTTTATTAAATTCTGTTCCCCTTCTTCATTTTGGCCAAAAAGTTCAATTTTAACCTCATCGGTCCACAGAACTTGTTTCCAAAATGCATCAGGCTTTTCTATATGTTCATTTGCCAAGTTCAAACGCTGATTTTTGTAGTGAGGACGTAGAAGAGGTTTTCTTCTGATGACTCTTCCATGAAGACCATATTTGTACAAGTATCTCTTTATAGTGGAATAGTGTAACCACAACTCCAGTGTCTGCCAGATCTTTCTGGAGGGATTGTGCAGTCAAACGTGGGTTTTGAATTGTTTTTCTTACAATCCTGCGAGCTGTTCTGTCTGATATTTTTCTTGGTCTTCCAGATCTTGCTTTAACTTCCACTGTTCCTGATGACTGCCATTTCTTAATTACATTCCGAACAGAGGATATTGACATCTGAAAACGTTTTGCTATCTTCTTATAGCCTTCTCCAGCTTTGTGAGTGTCAACTATTTTCAGTTTCAGATTTCTAGACAACTGCTTAGAAGAACCCATGGTGCTGATTGTTGGGGCAAGGTCAGATGAGTCTGGGCATTTAAAACCTTTGAGATTGACATCACCTGGTCTTCCCAGATAATGATTGAGAACAATCCATGACACTGGCAGGTCTCAGCTTTGCAAATGGGGCAGTGCATGCTATAAATTCTGCAGGGTGCCCAAACTTTTGCAGACGCCATTTTTTAGTTTTCTGTTATTTTGAAAGTGTAAATGATGGAAATAAAATGTAACTTTTGGTGACATATTATAAGAATGACTAATCTGTAATTTGATGCCTTTTGGAGATTTTTCCATCTTTCCTTGGCTTCTTTATGCACATTAATACAAATTTTTACCTGGGGTGCCCAAACTTTATCCCCACTGTACAATGTATCCAGAAAGTTTTCACCCCCGGTCACTATATACAATGTATCCAGAAAGTTTTCACCCCCGGTCACTATATACAATGTATCCAGAAAGTCTTCATCCCCCCGGTCACTATATACAATGTATCCAGAAAGTCTTCATCCCCGGTCACTATATACAATGTATCCAGAAAGTCTTCACCCTCGGTCACTATATACAATGTATCCAGAAAGTCTTCACCCCCGGTCACTATATACAATGTATCCAGAAAGTCTTCACCCCGGTCACTATATACAATGTATCCAGAAAGTCTTCACCCCCGGTCACTATATACAATGTATCCAGAAAGTCTTCACCCCCGGTCACTATATACAATGTATCCAGAAAGTCTTCACCCCCGGTCACTATATACAATGTATCCAGAAAGTCTTCAACCCCGGTCACTATATACAATGTATCCAGAAAGTCTTCACCCCCGGTCACTATATACAATGTATCCAGAAAGTCTTCACCCCCAGTCACTATATACAATGTATCCAGAAAGTCTTCACCCCCAGTCACTATATACAATGTATCCAGAAAGTCTTCACCCCCAGTCACTATATACAATGTATCCAGAAAGTCTTCACCCCCCCCCCCCCCGTCACTATATACAATGTATCCAGAAAGTCTTCATCCCCCCGGTCACTATATACAATGTATCCAGAAAGTCTTCATCCCCCCCCGGTCACTATATACAATGTATCCAGAAAGTCTTCATCCCCCCCCCCCGGTCACTATATACAATGTATCCAGAAAGTCTTCATCCCCCCCCCCCCCCCGGTCACTATATACAATGTATCCAGAAAGTCTTCATCCCCCCGGTCACTATATACAATGTATCCAGAAAGTCTTCATCCCCCGGTCACTATATACAATGTATCCAGAAAGTCTTCATCCCCGGTCACTATATACAATGTATCCAGAAAGTCTTCACCCCCGGTCACTATATACAATGTATCCAGAAAGTCTTCACCCCCCCGTCACTATATACAATGTATCCAAAAAGTCTTCACCCCCGGTCACTATATACAATGTATCCAGAAAGTCTTCACCCACGGTCACTATATACAATGTATTCAGAAAGTCTTCACCCCCGGTCACTATATACAATGTATTCAGAAAGTCTTCCCCCCGGTCACTATATACAATGTATCCAGAAAGTCTTCACCTCCGATCACTATATACAATGTATCCAGAAAGTCTTCATCCCCGGTCACTATATACAATGTATCCAGAAAGTCTTCACCCCCGGTCACTATATACAATGTATCCAGAAAGTCTTCACCCCCGGTCACTATATACAATGTATCCAGAAAGTCTTCACCCCCGGTCACTATATACAATGTATACAGAAAGTCTTCATCCCCGGTCACTATATACAATGTATCCAGAAAGTCTTCATCCCCGGTCACTATATACAATGTATACAGAAAGTCTTCATCCCCGGTCACTATATACAATGTATCCAGAAAGTCTTCACCCCCGGTCACTATATACAATGTATCCAGAAAGTCTTCACCCCCCGGTCCCTATATACACAATGTATCCAGAAAGTCTTCACCCCCGATCACTATATACAATGTATCCAGAAAGTATTTTATTGAATGTCTTCCTTCTCAATAAATGAGTAAAAATTTGTTACATTCTGTGATCTCTTTGTCATTATGGGATATGGAGAGCGGAATTATGGGAAATACAAGAAGGAACAGAGCCCGATGTGATCTTTTTGGATACATTGTATATCGGTGACTTTATCATCCCCTCTGACATCTTACGTTACTGCTGCAGAACTCTGGAATTCTCGGGACAGATTCTCCTTGTAGAACCTCATAGAAGATGTAATGGATCCCGTGACCCAGTAGATCATCACGTTATTGAGTAGATCGTCCATGGTGAATTTCCTGTGATAGATGACAGAGCGGTCAGTATTCAGTCTGCCCTTACTCTGTATAACACAAGACTCATTCCCTTTACTAGTGAGGAGGTAAAATTCTGTTTTTCAGCAAGCTGTAAAGGGAGATTGCGCTCTAGGCATTTTTGTGCTGACATCTAGTGGTCAATATGAAACTGCATCATGTCATTCTCCTATGTTTGGTAAAACACTTGTGCCAAAACATTATGTCCTATCCCCTTCTAATATGTGTAAGGAGGGTTCTTGTGCCCCCCCTGGGTCTGACCTCTGCAGGCCTCCATCCTCCAGTTGTCTGTAGTCTGGATTTGTCCATGTAGAGAACTTCTCCAGAATGTAGGCAGCGAGACCAGCAGGGGAGTCATTGAGAGCGGAGCCTGGAAAGAGAAGACATCAGCCGGTCATATGGGGTAGACAAGATGTCTCCTCACAGTCATAGCTAAAGGGGTCTCCAACCTGTGGCTCTTACAGCATAGGCAGCTAGAAGTGTAGTTCTGAAACCATTGGAAAGTCACAGGTTGGAGACCACTGACTTAAAGGGGTCCTCTATATAATGTGACATGACTGACAGCTGTATAACAGGACCGGGAGGAGATCCCTGCAATCTTTATCATCTCTTCAGTTCTCAGGACTCCTTACCAACAGTATCTGGTTTCGTAGCCTGAATATGGAGGTATCCCGACTCCCGCACCAAAGCGTACACCGACTTCTCTAAGTACGGGAAGAAACGTTTGACGTCTTCTCTTGTGAAACCGACCAGCCAAGGCAGGTGACGGCCAAGAAGTACAGACAGCAGCATCCGGAGCCCTGCACTATTTATAAAAACCATGTTGAGGTGGAGACCCTTTACCGACCTGGGAAGAGAGAAGAAAGAATAAGACAATGCAGTGATGTAAGGCTGCGCACACACAGTACAGATGTAAGGCTGCACACACAGTACAGATGTAAGGCTGCACACACAGTACAGATGTAAGGCTGCACACACACAGTACAGATGTAAGGCTGCACACACAGTACAGATGTAAGGCTGCACACACACACACACAGTACAGATGTAAGGCTGCACACACAGTACAGATGTAAGGCTGCACACACAGTACAGATGTAAGGCTGCACACACAGTACAGATGTAAGGCTGCACACACACAGTACAGATGTAAGGCTGCACACACACACAGTACAGATGTAAGGCTGCACACACACAGTAGAGATGTAAGGCTGCACACACACACAGTACAGATGTAAGGCTGCACACACAGTACAGATGTAAGGCTGCACACACACAGTACAGATGTAAGGCTGCACACACACAGTACAGATGTAAGGCTGCACACACACAGTACAGATGTAAGGCTGCACACACACACAGTACAGATGTAAGGCTGCACACACACAGTACAGATGTAAGGCTGCACACACACAGTACAGATGTAAGGCTGCACACACACACAGTACAGATGTAAGGCTGCACACACACAGTACAGATGTAAGGCTGCACACACACAGTACAGATGTAAGGCTGCACACACAGTACAGATGTAAGGCTGCACACACAGTACAGATGTAAGGCTGCGCACACACAGTACAGATGTAAGGCTGCACACACACAGTACAGATGTAAGGCTGCACACACAGTACAGGTGTAAGGCTGCACACACACAGTACAGATGTAAGGCTGCACACACACAGTACAGATGTAAGGCTGGGCACACACACAGTACAGATGTAAGGCTGCACACACAGTACAGATGTAAGGCTGCACACACACAGTACAGATGTAAGGCTGCACACACAGTACAGATGTAAGGCTGCACACACAGTACAGATGTAAGGCTGCACACACAGTACAGATGTAAGGCTGCACACACACACAGTACAGATGTAAGGCTGCACACACAGTACAGATGTAAGGCTGCACACACACAGTACAGATGTAAGGCTGCACACACACACAGTACAGATGTAAGGCTGCACACACACACAGTACAGATGTAAGGCTGCACACACACAGTACAGATGTACGGCTGCACACACACAGTACAGATGTAAGGCTGCACACACACAGTACAGATGTACGGCTGCACACACACAGTACAGATGTAAGGCTGCACACACACAGTACAGATGTAAGGCTGCTCACACAGTACAGATGTAAGGCTGCACACACAGTACAGATGTAAGGCTGCACACACACACAGTACAGATGTAAGGCTGCTCACACAGTACAGATGTAAGGCTGCACACACAGTACAGATGTAAGGCTGCACACACACACAGTACAGATGTAAGGCTGCACACACAGTACAGATGTAAGGCTGCACACACACAGTACAGATGTAAGGCTGCACACACAGTACAGATGTAAGGCTGCACACACAGTACAGATGTAAGGCTGCACACACAGTACAGATGTAAGGCTGCACACACACACAGTACAGATGTAAGGCTGCACACACAGTACAGATGTAAGGCTGCACACACACAGTACAGATGTAAGGCTGCACACACACACAGTACAGATGTAAGGCTGCACACACACACAGTACAGATGTAAGGCTGCACACACACAGTACAGATGTAAGGCTGCACACACACACAGTACAGATGTAAGGCTGCACACACAGTACAGATGTAAGGCTGCGCACACACACAGTACAGATGTAAGGCTGGGCACACACACAGTACAGATGTAAGGCTGCGCACACACACAGTACAGATGTAAGGCTGCACACACACAGTACAGATGTAAGGCTGCGCACACACACAGTAGAGGTGTAAGGCTGCACACACACAGTACAGGTGTAAGGCTGCACACACACAGTACAGGTGTAAGGCTGCACACACACAGTACAGGTGTAAGGCTGCACACACACAGTACAGATGTAAGGCTGCACACACACAATACAGGTGTAAGGCTGCACACACACAGTATAGATGTAAGGCTGCACACACACAGTACAGATGTAAGGCTGCACACACACAATACAGGTGTAAGGCTGCACACACACAGTATAGATGTAAGGCTGCACACACACACAGTACAGATGTAAGGCTGCACACACAGTACAGATGTAAGGCTGCACACACAGTACAGATGTAAGGCTGCACACACACAGTACAGATGTAAGGCTGCACACACACACAGTACAGATGTAAAGCTGCACACACAGTACAGATGTAAGGCTGCACACACACAGTACAGATGTAAGGCTGCACACACACAGTACAGATGTAAGGCTGCACACACACAGTACAAATGTAAGGCTGCGCACACACAGTACAGATGTAAGGCTGCACACACAGTACAGATGTAAGGCTGCACACACACAGTACAGATGTAAGGCTGCACACACACAGTACAGATGTAAGGCTGCACACACACACAGTACAGATGTAAGGCTGCACACACACAGTACAGATGTAAGGCTGCACACACACAGTACAGATGTAAGGCTGTGCACACACACAGTACAGATGCAAGGCTGCACACATACACACACAGTACAGATGTAAGGCTGCACACATACACACACAGTACAGATGTAAGGCTGCACACACACACAGTACAGGTGTAAGGCTGCACACACACACACAGTACAGATGTAAGGCTGCACACACACACAGTACAGATGTAAGGCTGCACACACACAGTACAGATGTAAGGCTGCACACACAGTACAGATGTAAGGCTGGGCACACACACAGTACAGAGGTAGGGCTGCACACACACAGTACAGGTGTAAGGCTGGGCACACACACAGTACAGGTGTAAGGCTGGGCACACACAGTACAGATGTAAGGCTGCACACACAGTACAGATGTAAGGCTGCACACACACAGTACAGATGTAAGGCTGCACACACACACAGTACAGATGTAAAGCTGCACACACAGTACAGATGTAAGGCTGCACACACACAGTACAGATGTAAGGCTGCACACACACAGTACAGATGTAAGGCTGCACACACACAGTACAAATGTAAGGCTGCGCACACACAGTACAGATGTAAGGCTGCACACACAGTACAGATGTAAGGCTGCACACACAGTACAGATGTAAGGCTGCACACACACAGTACAGATGTAAGGCTGCACACACACACAGTACAGATGTAAGGCTGCACACACACAGTACAGATGTAAGGCTGCACACACACAGTACAGATGTAAGGCTGCACACACACACAGTACAGATGTAAGGCTGCACACACACAGTACAGATGTAAGGCTGCACACACACAGTACAGATGTAAGGCTGTGCACACACACAGTACAGATGCAAGGCTGCACACATACACACACAGTACAGATGTAAGGCTGCACACATACACACACAGTACAGATGTAAGGCTGCACACACACACAGTACAGATGTAAGGCTGCACACACACAGTACAGATGTAAGGCTGCACACACAGTACAGATGTAAGGCTGGGCACACACACAGTACAGATGTAGGGCTGCACACACACAGTACAGGTGTAAGGCTGGGCACACACACAGTACAGGTGTAAGGCTGGGCACACACACAGTACAGGTGTAAGGCTGCACACACAGTACAGGTGTAAGGCTGCGCACACACACAGTACAGATGTAAGGCTGCACACACAGTACAGATGTAAGGCTGCACACACACACACAGTACAGATGTAAGGCTGCACACACACAGTACAGATGTAAGGCTGCACACACAGTACAGATGTAAGGCTGCACACACACACACAGTACAGATGTAAGGCTGCACACACACAGTACAGATGTAAGGCTGCACACACAGTACAGATGTAAGGCTGCACACACACAGTACAGATGTAAGGCTGCACACACACAGTACAGATGTAAGGCTGCACACACACAGTACAGATGTAAGGCTGCGCACACACACAGTACAGATGTAAGGCTGCGCACACACACAGTACAGATGTAAGGCTGCGCACACACACAGTACAGATGTAAGGCTGCGCACACACACAGTACAGATGTAAGGCTGCACACACACAGTACAGATGTAAGGCTGCACACACACAGTACAGATGTAAGGCTGCACACACACACAATACAGATGTAAGGCTGCACACACACAGTACAGGTGTAAGGCTACACACACAGTACAGATGTAAGGCTGCGCACACACAGTACAGATGTAAGGCTGCACACACACACAGTACAGGTGTAAGGCTGCACACACACACAGTACAGATGTAAGGCTGCGCACACACACAGTACAGATGTAAGGCCGCACACACACAGTACAGATGTAAGGCTGCACACACAGTACAGATGTAAGGCTGCACACACACAGTACAGATGTAAGGCTGCGCACACACAGTACAGATGTAAGGCTGCACACACACAGTACAGATGTAAGGCTGCGCACACACAGTACAGATGTAAGGCTGCACACACACACAGTACAGATGTAAGGCTGCACACACACACAGTACAGGTGTAAGGCTGGGCACACACAGTACAGATGTAAGGCTGCACACACAGTACAGATGTAAGGCTGGGCACACACACAGTACAGATGTAAGGCTGGGCACACACACAGTACAGGTGTAAGGCTGCACACACACACAGTACAGGTGTAAGGCTGCGCACACACACAGTACAGGTGTAAGGCTGTGCACACACACAGTACAGGTGTAAGGCTGCGCACACACAGTACAGGTGTAAGGCTGCACACACACAGTACAGATGTAAAGCTGCACACACACAGTACAGATGTAAGGCTGCACACACACACAGTACAGATGTAAGGCTGGGCACACACACAGTACAGATGTAAGGCTGGGCACACACACAGTACAGGTGTAAGGCTGCACACACACACAGTACAGGTGTAAGGCTGCGCACACACACAGTACAGGTGTAAGGCTGTGCACACACACAGTACAGGTGTAAGGCTGCGCACACACAGTACAGGTGTAAGGCTGCACACACACAGTACAGATGTAAAGCTGCACACACACAGTACAGATGTAAGGCTGCACACACACACACACAGTACAGATGTAAGGCTGCACACACACACACACACAGTACAGATGTAAGGCTGCACACACACACACAGTACAGATGTAAGGCTGCACACACACAGTACAGATGTAAGGCTGCGCACACACACAGTACAGATGTAAGGCTGCGCACACACAGTACAGATGTAAGGCTGCACACACACACAGTACAGATGTAAGGCTGCACACACACACAGTACAGATGTAAGGCTGCACATACACAGTACAGATGTAAGGCTGCACACACACAGTACAGATGTAAGGCTGCACACACACACAGTACAGATGTAAGGCTGCGCACACACACACAGTACAGATGTAAGGCTGCACACACACACAGTACAGATGTAAGGCTGCGCACACACACACAGTACAGATGTAAGGCTGCGCACACACACAGTACAGATGTAAGGCTGCACACACAGTACAGATGTAAGGCTGCACACACACAGTACAGATGTAAGGCTGCACACACAGTACAGATGTAAGGCTGCACACACAGTACAGATGTAAGGCTGCACACACAGTACAGATGTAAGGCTGCACACACACACAGTACAGATGTAAGGCTGCACACACAGTACAGATGTAAGGCTGCACACACACAGTACAGATGTAAGGCTGCACACACACACAGTACAGATGTAAGGCTGCACACACACACAGTACAGATGTAAGGCTGCACACACACAGTACAGATGTAAGGCTGCACACACACACAGTACAGATGTAAGGCTGCACACACAGTACAGATGTAAGGCTGCGCACACACACAGTACAGATGTAAGGCTGGGCACACACACAGTACAGATGTAAGGCTGCGCACACACACAGTACAGATGTAAGGCTGCACACACACAGTACAGATGTAAGGCTGCGCACACACACAGTAGAGGTGTAAGGCTGCACACACACAGTACAGGTGTAAGGCTGCACACACACAGTACAGGTGTAAGGCTGCACACACACAGTACAGGTGTAAGGCTGCACACACACAGTACAGATGTAAGGCTGCACACACACAATACAGGTGTAAGGCTGCACACACACAGTATAGATGTAAGGCTGCACACACACAGTACAGATGTAAAGCTGCACACACAGTACAGATGTAAGGCTGCACACACAGTACAGATGTAAGGCTGCACACACAGTACAGATGTAAGGCTGCACACACACAGTACAGATGTAAGGCTGCACACACACACAGTACAGATGTAAAGCTGCACACACAGTACAGATGTAAGGCTGCACACACACAGTACAGATGTAAGGCTGCACACACACAGTACAGATGTAAGGCTGCACACACACAGTACAAATGTAAGGCTGCGCACACACAGTACAGATGTAAGGCTGCACACACAGTACAGATGTAAGGCTGCACACACACAGTACAGATGTAAGGCTGCACACACACAGTACAGATGTAAGGCTGCACACACACACAGTACAGATGTAAGGCTGCACACACACAGTACAGATGTAAGGCTGCACACACACAGTACAGATGTAAGGCTGTGCACACACACAGTACAGATGCAAGGCTGCACACATACACACACAGTACAGATGTAAGGCTGCACACATACACACACAGTACAGATGTAAGGCTGCACACACACACAGTACAGGTGTAAGGCTGCACACACACACACAGTACAGATGTAAGGCTGCACACACACACAGTACAGATGTAAGGCTGCACACACACAGTACAGATGTAAGGCTGCACACACAGTACAGATGTAAGGCTGGGCACACACACAGTACAGAGGTAGGGCTGCACACACACAGTACAGGTGTAAGGCTGGGCACACACACAGTACAGGTGTAAGGCTGGGCACACACAGTACAGATGTAAGGCTGCACACACAGTACAGATGTAAGGCTGCACACACACAGTACAGATGTAAGGCTGCACACACACACAGTACAGATGTAAAGCTGCACACACAGTACAGATGTAAGGCTGCACACACACAGTACAGATGTAAGGCTGCACACACACAGTACAGATGTAAGGCTGCACACACACAGTACAAATGTAAGGCTGCGCACACACAGTACAGATGTAAGGCTGCACACACAGTACAGATGTAAGGCTGCACACACAGTACAGATGTAAGGCTGCACACACACAGTACAGATGTAAGGCTGCACACACACACAGTACAGATGTAAGGCTGCACACACACAGTACAGATGTAAGGCTGCACACACACAGTACAGATGTAAGGCTGCACACACACACAGTACAGATGTAAGGCTGCACACACACAGTACAGATGTAAGGCTGCACACACACAGTACAGATGTAAGGCTGTGCACACACACAGTACAGATGCAAGGCTGCACACATACACACACAGTACAGATGTAAGGCTGCACACATACACACACAGTACAGATGTAAGGCTGCACACACACACAGTACAGATGTAAGGCTGCACACACACAGTACAGATGTAAGGCTGCACACACAGTACAGATGTAAGGCTGGGCACACACACAGTACAGATGTAGGGCTGCACACACACAGTACAGGTGTAAGGCTGGGCACACACACAGTACAGGTGTAAGGCTGGGCACACACACAGTACAGGTGTAAGGCTGCACACACAGTACAGGTGTAAGGCTGCGCACACACACAGTACAGATGTAAGGCTGCACACACAGTACAGATGTAAGGCTGCACACACACACACAGTACAGATGTAAGGCTGCACACACACAGTACAGATGTAAGGCTGCACACACAGTACAGATGTAAGGCTGCACACACACACACAGTACAGATGTAAGGCTGCACACACACAGTACAGATGTAAGGCTGCACACACAGTACAGATGTAAGGCTGCACACACACAGTACAGATGTAAGGCTGCACACACACAGTACAGATGTAAGGCTGCACACACACAGTACAGATGTAAGGCTGCGCACACACACAGTACAGATGTAAGGCTGCGCACACACACAGTACAGATGTAAGGCTGCGCACACACACAGTACAGATGTAAGGCTGCGCACACACACAGTACAGATGTAAGGCTGCACACACACAGTACAGATGTAAGGCTGCACACACACAGTACAGATGTAAGGCTGCACACACACACAATACAGATGTAAGGCTGCACACACACAGTACAGGTGTAAGGCTACACACACAGTACAGATGTAAGGCTGCGCACACACAGTACAGATGTAAGGCTGCACACACACACAGTACAGGTGTAAGGCTGCACACACACACAGTACAGATGTAAGGCTGCGCACACACACAGTACAGATGTAAGGCCGCACACACACAGTACAGATGTAAGGCTGCACACACAGTACAGATGTAAGGCTGCACACACACAGTACAGATGTAAGGCTGCGCACACACAGTACAGATGTAAGGCTGCACACACACAGTACAGATGTAAGGCTGCGCACACACAGTACAGATGTAAGGCTGCACACACACACAGTACAGATGTAAGGCTGCACACACACACAGTACAGGTGTAAGGCTGGGCACACACAGTACAGATGTAAGGCTGCACACACAGTACAGATGTAAGGCTGGGCACACACACAGTACAGATGTAAGGCTGGGCACACACACAGTACAGGTGTAAGGCTGCACACACACACAGTACAGGTGTAAGGCTGCGCACACACACAGTACAGGTGTAAGGCTGTGCACACACACAGTACAGGTGTAAGGCTGCGCACACACAGTACAGGTGTAAGGCTGCACACACACAGTACAGATGTAAAGCTGCACACACACAGTACAGATGTAAGGCTGCACACACACACAGTACAGATGTAAGGCTGGGCACACACACAGTACAGATGTAAGGCTGGGCACACACACAGTACAGGTGTAAGGCTGCACACACACACAGTACAGGTGTAAGGCTGCGCACACACACAGTACAGGTGTAAGGCTGTGCACACACACAGTACAGGTGTAAGGCTGCGCACACACAGTACAGGTGTAAGGCTGCACACACACAGTACAGATGTAAAGCTGCACACACACAGTACAGATGTAAGGCTGCACACACACACACACAGTACAGATGTAAGGCTGCACACACACACACACACAGTACAGATGTAAGGCTGCACACACACACACAGTACAGATGTAAGGCTGCACACACACAGTACAGATGTAAGGCTGCGCACACACACAGTACAGATGTAAGGCTGCGCACACACAGTACAGATGTAAGGCTGCACACACACACAGTACAGATGTAAGGCTGCACACACACACAGTACAGATGTAAGGCTGCACATACACAGTACAGATGTAAGGCTGCACACACACAGTACAGATGTAAGGCTGCACACACACACAGTACAGATGTAAGGCTGCGCACACACACACAGTACAGATGTAAGGCTGCACACACACACAGTACAGATGTAAGGCTGCGCACACACACACAGTACAGATGTAAGGCTGCGCACACACACAGTACAGATGTAAGGCTGCGCACACACACAGTATAGGTGTAAGGCTGCACACACACAGTACAGATTTAAGGCTGCGCACACACACAGTACAGATGTAAGGCTGCGCACACACAGTACAGATGTAAGGCTGCGCACACACAGTACAGATGTAAGGCTGCACACACACAGTACAGATGTAAGGCTGCACACACACAGTACAGGTGTAAGGCTGCACACACACAGTACAGGTGTAAGGCTGCACACACACAGTACAGATGTAAGGCTGCACACACAGTACAGATGTAAGGCTGGGCACACAGTACAGATGTAAGGCTGCACACACAGTACAGATGTAAGGCTGCACACACAGTACAGATGTAAAGCTGCACACACAGTACAGATGTAAGGCTGCACACACACAGTACAGATGTAAGGCTGCACACACACAGTACAGATGTAAGGCTGCGCACACACACAGTACAGATGTAAGGCTGCGCACACACACAGTACAGATGTAAGGCTGCGCACACACACAGTACAGATGTAAGGCTGCGCACACACACAGTACAGATGTAAGGCTGCACACACACAGTACAGATGTAAGGCTGCACACACACACAATACAGATGTAAGGCTGCACACACACAGTACAGGTGTAAGGCTACACACACAGTACAGATGTAAGGCTGCGCACACACAGTACAGATGTAAGGCTGCACACACACACAGTACAGGTGTAAGGCTGCACACACACACAGTACAGATGTAAGGCTGCGCACACACACAGTACAGATGTAAGGCCGCACACACACAGTACAGATGTAAGGCTGCACACACAGTACAGATGTAAGGCTGCACACACACAGTACAGATGTAAGGCTGCGCACACACAGTACAGATGTAAGGCTGCACACACACAGTACAGATGTAAGGCTGCGCACACACAGTACAGATGTAAGGCTGCACACACACACAGTACAGATGTAAGGCTGCACACACACACAGTACAGGTGTAAGGCTGGGCACACACAGTACAGATGTAAGGCTGCACACACAGTACAGATGTAAGGCTGGGCACACACACAGTACAGGTGTAAGGCTGCACACACACACAGTACAGGTGTAAGGCTGCGCACACACACAGTACAGGTGTAAGGCTGTGCACACACACAGTACAGGTGTAAGGCTGCGCACACACAGTACAGGTGTAAGGCTGCACACACACAGTACAGATGTAAAGCTGCACACACACAGTACAGATGTAAGGCTGCACACACACACAGTACAGATGTAAGGCTGGGCACACACACAGTACAGATGTAAGGCTGGGCACACACACAGTACAGGTGTAAGGCTGCACACACACACAGTACAGGTGTAAGGCTGCGCACACACACAGTACAGGTGTAAGGCTGTGCACACACACAGTACAGGTGTAAGGCTGCACACACAGTACAGGTGTAAGGCTGCACACACAGTACAGGTGTAAGGCTGTGCACACACACAGTACAGGTGTAAGGCTGCACACACAGTACAGGTGTAAGGCTGCACACACACACAGTACAGGTGTAAGGCTGCGCACACACACAGTACAGGTGTAAGGCTGTGCACACACACAGTACAGGTGTAAGGCTGCGCACACACAGTACAGGTGTAAGGCTGCACACACACAGTACAGATGTAAAGCTGCACACACACAGTACAGATGTAAGGCTGCACACACACACACACAGTACAGATGTAAGGCTGCACACACACACACACACAGTACAGATGTAAGGCTGCACACACACACACAGTACAGATGTAAGGCTGCACACACACAGTACAGATGTAAGGCTGCGCACACACACAGTACAGATGTAAGGCTGCGCACACACAGTACAGATGTAAGGCTGCACATACACAGTACAGATGTAAGGCTGCACACACACAGTACAGATGTAAGGCTGCACACACACACAGTACAGATGTAAGGCTGCGCACACACACACAGTACAGATGTAAGGCTGCACACACACACAGTACAGATGTAAGGCTGCGCACACACACACAGTACAGATGTAAGGCTGCGCACACACAGTACAGATGTAAGACTGGGCACACACAGTACAGATGTAAGGCTGCGCACACACACACAGTACAGATGTAAGGCTGCGCACACACAGTACAGATGTAAGGCTGCACACACACACACAGTACAGATGTAAGGCTGCACACACACACACAGTACAGATTTAAGGCTGCACACACACACAGTACAGGTGTAAGGCTGCACACACACACAGTACAGATGTAAGGCTGCGCACACACAGTACAGATGTAAGGCTGCGCACACACAGTACAGATGTAAGGCTGCGCACACACACAGTACAGATGTAAGGCTGCGCACACACACAGTATAGGTGTAAGGCTGCACACACACAGTACAGATTTAAGGCTGCGCACACACACAGTACAGATGTAAGGCTGCGCACACACAGTACAGATGTAAGGCTGCGTACACACAGTACAGATGTAAGGCTGCACACACACAGTACAGATGTAAGGCTGCACACACACAGTACAGATGTAAGGCTGCACACACACAGTACAGGTGTAAGGCTGCACACACACACAGTACAGATGTAAGGCTGCACACACACAGTACAGATGTAAGGCTGCACACACAGTACAGATGTAAGGCTGGGCACACAGTACAGATGTAAGGCTGCACACACAGTACAGATGTAAGGCTGCACACACAGTACAGATGTAAAGCTGCACACACACACAGTACAGATGTAAGGCTGCACACACACAGTACAGATGTAAGGCTGCACACACACACACAGTACAGATGTAAGGCTGCACACACACAGTATAGGTGTAAGGCTGCACACACAGTACAGATGAAAGGCTGCACACACACACACAGTACAGATGTAAGGCTGCACACACAGTACAGATGTAAGGCTGCACACACACAGTACAGATGTAAGGCTGCACACACAGTACAGATGAAAGGCTGCACACACACACACAGTACAGATGTAAGGCTGCGCACACACACAGTATAGATGTAAGGGTTCACACACACAGTACAGATGTAAGGCTGCACACACACAGTACAGATGTAAGGCTGCACACACACAGTACAGATGTAAGGCTGGGCACACACACAGTACAGATGTAAGGCTGCACACACACACACAGTACAGATGTAAGGCTGCGCACACACACAGTACAGATGTAAGGCTGCGCACACACACAGTACAGGTGTAAGGCTGCACACACAGTACAGGTGTAAGGCTGCACACACAGTACAGATGTAAGGCTGCACACACACAGTACAGATGTAAGGCTGCACACACAGTACAGATGTAAGGCTGTGCACACACAGTACAGATGTAAGGCTGCACACACAGTACAGATGTAAGGCTGCACACACAGTACAGATGTAAGGCTGCACACACAGTACAGATGTAAGGCTGCACACACACACAGTACAGATGTAAGGCTGCACACACAGTACAGATGTAAGGCTGCACACACAGTACAGATGTAAGGCTGCACACACAGTACAGATGTAAGGCTGCACACACACACACAGTACAGATGTAAGGCTGCACACACACAGTACAGATGTAAGGCTGCACACACACACACAGTACAGATGTAAGGCTGCACACACACAGTACAGATGTAAGGCTGCACACACACACAGTACAGATGTAAGGCTGCACACACAGTACAGGTGTAAGGCTGCACACACACACAGTACAGGTGTAAGGCTGCGCACACACACAGTACAGGTGTAAGGCTGTGCACACACACAGTACAGGTGTAAGGCTGCACACACACAGTACAGATGTAAGGCTGCACACACACACAGTACAGATGTAAGGCTGCACACACACACAGTACAGATGTAAGGCTGCACACACACACACACACACAGTACAGATGTAAGGCTGCGCACACACACAGTACAGATGTAAGGCTGCACACACACACACACAGTACAGATGTAAGGCTGCACACACAGTACAGATGTAAGGCTGCACACACACACAGAACAGATGTAAGGCTGCACACACACACAGTACAGATGTAAGGCTGCACACACACACAGTACAGATGTAAGGCTGCGCACACAGTACAGATGTAAGGCTGCACACACACAGTACAGATGTAAGGCTGCACACACAGTACAGATGTAAGGCTGCACACACACACAGTACAGATGTAAGGCTGCACACACACAGTACAGGTGTAAGGCTGCGCACACACACAGTACAGATGTAAGGCTGCGCACACACAGTACAGGTGTAAGGCTGCGCACACACACAGTACAGATGTAAGGCTGCACACACACAGTACAGATGTAAGGCTGCGCACACACACAGTACAGATGTAAGGCTGCACACACAGTACAGATGTAAGGCTGCACACACACAGTACAGATGTAAGGCTGCACACACACAGTACAGATGTAAGGCTGCACACACACAGTACAGATGTAAGGCTGCACACACACACAGTACAGATGTAAGGCTGCACACACACAGTACAGATGTAAGGCTGCACACACACAGTACAGATGTAAGGCTGCACACACACACAGTACAGATGTAAGGCTGCACACACACAGTACAGATGTAAGGCTGCGCACACACACAGTACAGATGTAAGGCTGCACACACAGTACAGATGTAAGGCTGCACACACAGTACAGATGTAAGGCTGCGCACACACACAGTACAGATGTAAGGCTGCGCACACACACAGTACAGATGTAAGGCTGGGCAAACACAGTACAGATGTAAGGCTGCGCACACACACACAGTACAGATGTAAGGCTGCACACACACAGTACAGATGTAAGGCTGCGCACACACAGTAGAGATGTAAGGCTGCACACACACAGTACAGATGTAAGGCTGCACACACACAGTACAGATGTAAGGCTGCACACACAGTACAGATGTAAGGCTGCACACACACACAGTACAGATGTAAGGCTGCACACACACAGTACAGATGTAAGGCTGCGCACACACACAGTACAGATGTAAGGCTGGGCAAACACAGTACAGATGTAAGGCTGCGCACACACACAGTACAGATGTAAGGCTGCACACACACAGTACAGATGTAAGGCTGCGCACACACAGTAGAGATGTAACTGCGCACACACAGTAGAGATGTAAGGCTGCACACACAGTACAGGTGTAAGGCTGCACACACAGTACAGATGTAAGGCTGCACACACACACAGTACAGGTGTAAGGCTGCACACACAGTACAGGTGTAAGGCTGCACACACAGTACAGGTGTAAGGCTGCACACACAGTACAGATGTAAGGCTGCACACACAGTACAGGTGTAAGGCTGCTCAAAGATAAATGTCTGAATGTTCCTCTTCTATATGCATGAATATTTGTCTGAGCATACATGTCTTTTTAATAGAGAGAAGTAAGCTGCTTCCAGACCCCTCTGTCCCCTTCTCTAGACCCCTCTGTCCTCCTTCAGACCTCACTGTCCTCTTCATCCAAATTCCTCTATTCTCCTCCTACAAACACCTCTATCCCCATCCAGACCCCTCTATTCCCTCTTGACTCCTCTGTCCTCTCTTCTAGGCCCCCCTGTCATTCTCCAGACTCCTCTGTCCTCCTCTAGACCCCTCTGTCTTCTCAAAACTCCTCTGTATCCCTCTCCATACCCCTCAAGACTTATCTGTCCTCCTCCAGACTCCTCTGTCCTCTCTTCCAGACTCCTCTGTCCTCCTCTAGACTCCTCTGTCTCCTTCCCCATACCCCTCTAGACTCATCTGTCCTCCTCCAGACTCCCCTTTCCTCTTCCAGACTCCTCTGTATCCTCCAGACTCCTCTGTCCTCTTCCAGACTCCTCTGCCCTCCTCCTCTAGATTCCTTTGTCCTCCTCCAGACTTCTATAGCCCTTTCTCCTCCCTATTTCTTTGTCCCCTCCAGATCCCAGAGACCCCTCTAACCCATCGGTCCACTACAGACTCCCTTTGTGGTGTCATGTCTCTCGTAGGAAGGAATGGCCATGTGTAGATTCTCTTAGCTTAGTCAACACTGAGTGATGGTACTACAACTCCCAGAGGAGGAGGAGGCACTGTTCAGTGACTTACTCCGGCTTCATCTGTGACAAGGTTGTGGTGATCAGACTCCCCCAGTCTCCTCCCTGCAGGTAAAACTCGCTAAATCCCAGTCTGAGCATCAGCTTGTAGAAGATACGGGCGACCGCATTGGCGTTAAAACCTGAGAGTGATGTCACAAGTTACGGAATCATAAACACTGAACAATAATTATAAACTGCAATATAAAATATACTGGATGATGTAATAGATCGAATATATCATATAGTGTACTCAAATTCCATACGATATAATATAATATTAGTGTAATATAATACAGAAAATGGCATATTATAAGATGTAAATAAATAACCCTTCAAAAGAAATGACCCAAGACCTACACATAAAGCTCAGGATACAGGATAGAGAATGTAAAGAATATGTAAAACACTAAAAATATATCATAATAAATGAAAATACAAATAAGAATGGGGAGTTATACTGGATTCATGAATCGGTGGACGGGTGTTGTATGAAATGGTGCAGAATGACAATGTATTGTAAATATATTCCATAAGAAATTAAATCTAGGGCACCCAGGTCAGATCTTCCATCTTCTTTATTCCAGATGGACAGGAACAAGCAACGGTGGGGGTAGCTCTGCTGGACGATGGTTGCCATCTCTCGCTATGAACAGCCCTTCAGCTGAAACGCCGTTCATAGTGCGAAACCGCAACCTCAAGGAGTCAGCTGAAGCGCTGTTCATAGTGCGAAAACCGCAACCTCAAGGGGTCAGCTGAAGCACTGTTCATAGCGCGAAACCGCAACCTCAAGGGGTCAGCTGAAGCGCTGTTCATAGTGCGAAACCGCATCAAGGGAGTAGCTGAAGTGCTGTTCGTAGTGCGAAACCGCAACCTCAAGGGGTCAGCTGAAGCGCTGTTCATATCGCCAAACAACAACCTCAAGGGGTCAGCTGAAGCGCTGTTAATAGTGCCAAACAACAACCTCAAGGGGTCAGCTGAAGCGCTGTTCATAGCGATAAACCATAACCTCAAGGGGTCAGCTGAAGCGCTGTTCATAGCGGGAAACAGCAACTGTCGCCCGGTGGAGCTACCCCCGCCGTTGTTTGTTCCGGTCCTTTGTGAGCACGGATGTCTATTTTGTATACTTTGGAATAAAGAAGATGATCTGACGTGGGTGAGTGCCCTGGTTTTCATTTCTTATGGAATACATTATGCATGGACTGTACTTTTACCAGTGAGCACCACCAGTCAGTGAACTTCTGCCATAAAGGGTTAATCTTCTGCCTAAGTGGGCGTACACTATGTCTCAGTAGGGAGGACTTCTTGTAACAATGTAATGTAAATGGTGTCTTCTTAGTAGCAAAACTTAGACAATTCTTTAACCAGTAACATTCTTCTTAATTTACCCTTCATTGGACACCATTGTGTTAAAATCCCTTTTTATGGGTTTTCGGAGTTTTTAGGACTGATATTTCCCTTTTTTTATTTAGTTGTACTTTGTCTTTACTGGTCGCGTATTTGTGTCATGTATCAGTTTACCTCACACTTAGGTCTTGTGAGCTGCACGTACCACTTTGTATTTCTAATAATAAAGACAATACCTGAATTACAGGGCTAAAGTTTTTAGTCAATACCAATGAAACCCAGTGCAAGGTATGAGGTAAAATAATCCATGTACAACTCAAAAGCGTCCCAACGTGCTTCACCCATATGGTGCCAGGATCATCAGAGGACAGAAACTGGGGTCAATAATTAAAAAAACAAAAACTGATGATCATGGCCCAGAATGACAATGACCAGAAATTAAGGACCATAAAAAGACAAGGTGATAATAACCAGGTCCATAATTGATGATGATCTTTGGCTTCGGGTGGGTAGCAGTAAGTGGCTCTATTATCGACCTGCTAATTATCACCTTGTCCTTTTTATGGTCCTTAATTTATGGTCATTGTCATATTCTGGGCCATGATCATCAGTTGCTCTTTTTAAATTATTATCCCCAGTTCCTGTCCCCTGATAATCCCGGCACCATGCAGGTGAAACACGTTGGGATGCTTTTAAGTTGTACATGGTTTCCTTTATCTTGTACCTTGCACTGGGGTTTCATTGATATGTAACACTTTAGCCTCATGTTTCTGGTATTTTCTTTATCATATATTCCTGTATCCTTATTAGGTATAGGTCTTGAACCATTGCTCGCTTTTAAAATATTAATTTTTGACCATTATTTCCTTGTACTAAATTTGCATATTTAAGTATTTATAAATAAAAGCTACATTTATTGCACCATGCTACAGTGGATTTGTTGTTTGATGGGCAATATCTCAGCTGTCATCCCCCTAGGTGTTTTTTTCTGGAATATAATCCACTTTGTATATGTAATATAATGTAATATACTGTATGATATAATATAATCTACTGTATAATATATCTTCAGTATAATATAGTGTAATATAATCCACTGTATAATATATATCTTCAGTATAATATATCTTCAGTATATGATAGTGTAATATAATCCACAGTATAATATATATCTTCAATATAATATAGTGTAATATAATCCACTGTATAATATATATCTTCAGTATAATATAGTGTAATATAATCCACTGTATAATATATCTTCAGTATAATATAGTGTAATATAATCCACTGTATAATATATATCTTCAGTATAATATATCTTCAGTATATGATAGTGTAATATAATCCACAGTATAATATATATCTTCAATATAATATAGTGTAATATAATCCACCGTATAATATATATCTTCAGTATAATATAGTGTAATATAATCCACTGTATAATATATATCTTCAGTATAATATAGTGTAATATAATCCACTGTATAATATATCTTCAGTATAATATAGTGTAATATAATCCACTGTATAATATATATCTTCAGTATAATATATCTTCAGTATATGATAGTGTAATATAATCCACAGTATAATATATATCTTCAATATAATATAGTGTAATATAATCCACTGTATAATATATATCTTCAGTATAATATAGTATAATATAATCCACTGTATAATATATATCTTCAGTATTATATAGTGTAATATAATCCACTGTATAATATATATCTTCAGTATAATATAGTGTAACATAATCCACTGTATAATATATATCTTCAGTATAATATAGAGTAATATAATCCACTGTATAATATATATCTTCAGTATAATATAGTATAATATAATCCACTGTATAATATATATCTTCAGTATTATATAGTGTAATATAATCCACTGTATAATATATATCTTCAGTATAATATAGTGTAACATAATCCACTGTATAATATATATCTTCAGTATAATATAATGTAATATAATCCACTGGAAAGCACGCCACGGAGATATGTGCTCACATGCACAATAGGAAGTGAGGTTAGTGGTAGCACCTGTGTGTTAACTACGGGCTATGCTACAATTGGAGTATATAGATGCCGATCATAATACTGAGGATCCCATTGGTTAGGGCAGGATATAAAGGTTACAGACTCTCTCAGGTTAGTCACGCCCCCTGAAGAAGCGGCATAACAGCGAAACGATCATTGGGGTTCAGGTGTAGGTATGGTTTGGCACCCTTTATTGCATATTTTTGGCAGGCATCACCCTTGTATCCTACCAGCTATTGTGGCATTTATTCCTTATATTTGCATATTTTGATGTATTTGTGTCCTACCATTGTCCTATATCTTTGTATGTCCACAGTGCCTATTTATTCTTTTTTTCAAATTTTAATATCTAAAAAAAAAAAAAATTTATCACTAAATTGTATTAATAAAGTTGATTTTGTATATTCTATTATCTTGCTGTTTATTCTGTGGTATGGTTCTCTTTTTGGTGTTATAATTACAATCACATACCTTTACCTACTATATATGTAGGGTTATATTTACCTTTGGTGACATCTTCAGTATAATATAGTGTAATATAATCCACTGTATAATATATCTTCAGTATAATATAGTGTAATATAATCCACTGTATAATATATCTTCAGTATAATATAGTGTAATATAATCCACTGTATAATATATCTTCAGTATTATATAGTGTAATATAATCCACTGTATAATATATATCTTCAGTATAATATAGTGTAATATAATCCACTGTATAATATATATCTTCAGTATTATATAGTGTAATATAATCCACTGTATAATATATATCTTCAGTATAATATAGTGTAATATAATCCACTGTATAATATATCTTCAGTATAATATAGTGTAATATAATCCACTGTATAATATATCTTCAGTATAATATAGTGTAATATAATCCACTGTATAATATATATCTTCAGTATAATATAGAGTAATATAATCCACTCTATAATATATATCTTCAGTATAATATAGAGTAATATAATCCACTGTATAATATAGAGTAATATAATCCACTGTATAATATATATCTTCAGTATAATATAGAGTAATATAATCCACTGTATAATATATCTTCAGTATAATATAGTGTAATATAATCCACTGTATAATATATCTTCAGTATAATATAGAGTAATATAATCCACTGTATAATATATATCTTCAGTATAATATAGAGTAATATAATCCACTGTATAATATATATCTTCAGTATAATATAGTGTAATATAATCCACTGTATAATATATCTTCAGTATAATATAATCCACTGTATAATATATCTTCAGTATAATATAGTATAATATAATCCACTGTATAATATATATCTTCAGTATAATATAGTGTAATATAATCTACTGTATAATATATCTTCAGTATAATATAGTGTAATATAATCCACTGTATAATATATCTTCAGTATAATATAGTGTAATATAATCCACTGTATAATATATCTTCAGTATAATATAGTGTAATATAATCCACTGTATAATATATATCTTCAGTATAATATAGTGTAATATAATCCACTGTATAATATATATCTTCAGTATAATATAGTGTAATATAATCCACTGTATAATATATCTTCAGTATAATATAGTGTAATATAATCCACTGTATAATATATATCTTCAGTATAATATAGTGTAATATAATCCACTGTATAATATATATCTTCAGTATAATATAATCCACTGTATAATATATATCTTCAGTATAATATAGTGTAATATAATCCACTGTATAATATATATCTTCAGTATAATATAGTGTAATATAATCCACTGTATAATATATATCTTCAGTATAATATAATTCACTGTATAAATATATCTTCAGTATAATATAGTGTAATATAATCCACTGTATAATACATATCTTCAGTATAATATAGAGTAATATAATCCACTGTATAATATATATCTTCAGTATAATATAGAGTAATATAATCCACTGTATAATATATATCTTCAGTATAATATAGAGTAATATAATCCACTGTATAATATATCTTCAGTATAATATAGTGTAATATAATATATATCTTCAGTATAATATAGAGTAATATAATCCACTGTATAATATATATCTTCAGTATAATATAGAGTAATATAATCCACTGTATAATATATCTTCAGTATAATATAGAGTAATATAATCCACTGTAATATATATCTTCAGTATAATATAGTGTAATATAATCTACTGTATAATATATCTTCAGTATAATATAGTGTAATATAATCCACTGTATAATATGTATCTTCAGTATAATATAGTGTAATATAATTCACTGTATAATATATATCTTCAGTATAATATAGTGTAATATAATCCACTGTATAATATATCTTCAGTATAATATAGTATAATATAATCCACTGTATAATATATATCTTCAGTATAATATAGAGTAATATAATCCACTGTATAATATATCTTCAGTATAATATAGTATAATATAATCCACTGTATAATATATATCTTCAGTATAATATAGTGTAATATAATCCACTGTATAATATATATCTTCAGTATAATATAGTGTAATATAATCCACTGTATAATATATATCTTCAGTATAATATAGTGTAATATAATCCACTGTATAATATATATCTTCAGTATAATATAGTGTGATATAATCCACTGTATAATATATATCTTCAGTATAATATAGTGTAATATAATCTATTGTATAATATATATCTTCAGTATAATATAGTGTAATATAATCCACTGTATAATATATATCTTCAGTATAATATAGTGTAATATAATATATTGTATAATATATATCTTCAGTATAATATAGTGTAATATATCCACTGTATAATATATATCTTCAGTATAATATAGTGTAATATAATCCACTGTATAATATATATCTTCAGTATAATATAGTGTAATATAATCCACTGTATAATATATATCTTCAGTATAATATAGTGTAATATAATTCACTGTATAATATATATCTTCAGTATAATATAGTGTAATATAATCCACTGTATAATATATCTTCAGTATAATATAGTGTAATATAATCCACTGTATAATATATATCTTCAGTATAATATATCTTCAGTATAATATAGTATAATATAATCCACTGTATAATATATATCTTCAGTATAATGTAGTGTAATATAATCCACTGTATAATATATATCTTCAGTATAATATAGTGTAATATAATCTACTGTATAATATATCTTCAGTATAATATAGTGTAATATAATCCACTGTATAATATATATCTTCAGTATAATATAGTGTAATATAATCCACAGTATAATATATATCTTCAGTATAATATAGTATAATATAATCCACTGTATAATATATATCTTCAGTATAATATAGTGTAATATAATCCACTGTATAATATATCTTCAGTATAATATAGTGTAATATAATCCACTGTATAATATATCTTCAGTATAATATAGTGTAATATAATCCACTGTATAATATATATCTTCAGTATAATATAGTGTAATATAATCCACTGTATAATATATCTTCAGTATAATATAGTGTAATATAATCCACTGTATAATATATATCTTCAGTATAATATAGTGTAATATAATCCACTGTATAATATATATCTTCAGTATAATATAGTGTAATATAATCCACAGTATAATATATATCTTCAGTATAATATAGTGTAATGTAATCCACTGTATAATATATATCTTCAGTATAATATAGTGTAATGTAATCCACTGTATAATATATATCTTCAGTATAATATAGAGTAATATAATCCACTGTATAATATATCTTCAGTATAATATAGTGTAATATAATCCACTGTATAATATATATCTTCAGTATAATATAGTGTAATATAATCCACTGTATAATATATCTTCAGTATAATATAGTGTAATATAATCCACTGTATAATATATATCTTCAGTATAATATAGTGTAATATAATCCACTGTATAATATATATCTTCAGTATAATATAGTGTAATATAATCCACAGTATAATATATATCTTCAGTATAATATAGTGTAATGTAATCCACTGTATAATATATATCTTCAGTATAATATAGTGTAATGTAATCCACTGTATAATATATATCTTCAGTATAATATAGTGTAATGTAATCCACTGTATAATATATATCTTCAGTATAATATATCTTCAGTATAATATAGTATAATATAATCCACTGTATAATATATATCTTCAGTATAATGTAGTGTAATATAATCCACTGTATAATATATCTTCAGTATAATATAGTGTAATATAATCCACTGTATAATATATATCTTCAGTATAATATAGTGTAATATAATCCACAGTATAATATATATCTTCAGTATAATATAGTATAATATAATCCACTGTATAATATATATCTTCAGTATTATATAGTGTAATATAATCCACTGTATAATATATATCTTCAGTATAATATAGTGTAACATAATCCACTGTATAATATATATCTTCAGTATAATATAGAGTAATATAATCCACTGTATAATATATATCTTCAGTATAATATAGTATAATATAATCCACTGTATAATATATATCTTCAGTATTATATAGTGTAATATAATCCACTGTATAATATATATCTTCAGTATAATATAGTGTAACATAATCCACTGTATAATATATATCTTCAGTATAATATAATGTAATATAATCCACTGGAAAGCACGCCACGGAGATATGTGCTCACATGCACAATAGGAAGTGAGGTTAGTGGTAGCACCTGTGTGTTAACTACGGGCTATGCTACAATTGGAGTATATAGATGCCGATCATAATACTGAGGATCCCATTGGTTAGGGCAGGATATAAAGGTTACAGACTCTCTCAGGTTAGTCACGCCCCCTGAAGAAGCGGCATAACAGCGAAACGATCATTGGGGTTCAGGTGTAGGTATGGTTTGGCACCCTTTATTGCATATTTTTGGCAGGCATCACCCTTGTATCCTACCAGCTATTGTGGCATTTATTCCTTATATTTGCATATTTTGATGTATTTGTGTCCTACCATTGTCCTATATCTTTGTATGTCCACCAGTGCCTATTTATTCTTTTTTTCAAATTTTAATATCTAAAAAAAAAAAAAATTTTATCACTAAATTGTATTAATAAAGTTGATTTTGTATATTCTATTATCTTGCTGTTTATTCTGTGGTATGGTTCTCTTTTTGGTGTTATAATTACAATCACATACCTTTACCTACTATATATGTAGGGTTATATTTACCTTTGGTGACATCTTCAGTATAATATAGTGTAATATAATCCACTGTATAATATATCTTCAGTATAATATAGTGTAATATAATCCACTGTATAATATATCTTCAGTATAATATAGTGTAATATAATCCACTGTATAATATATCTTCAGTATTATATAGTGTAATATAATCCACTGTATAATATATATCTTCAGTATAATATAGTGTAATATAATCCACTGTATAATATATATCTTCAGTATTATATAGTGTAATATAATCCACTGTATAATATATATCTTCAGTATAATATAGTGTAATATAATCCACTGTATAATATATCTTCAGTATAATATAGTGTAATATAATCCACTGTATAATATATATCTTCAGTATAATATAGAGTAATATAATCCACTGTATAATATATATCTTCAGTATAATATAGAGTAATATAATCCACTGTATAATATAGAGTAATATAATCCACTGTATAATATATATCTTCAGTATAATATAGAGTAAAATAATCCACTGTATAATATATCTTCAGTATAATATAGTGTAATATAATCCACTGTATAATATATCTTCAGTATAATATAGAGTAATATAATCCACTGTATAATATATATCTTCAGTATAATATAGAGTAATATAATCCACTGTATAATATATATCTTCAGTATAATATAGTGTAATATAATCCACTGTATAATATATCTTCAGTATAATATAATCCACTGTATAATATATCTTCAGTATAATATAGTATAATATAATCCACTGTATAATATATATCTTCAGTATAATATAGTGTAATATAATCTACTGTATAATATATCTTCAGTATAATATAGTGTAATATAATCCACTGTATAATATATCTTCAGTATAATATAGTGTAATATAATCCACTGTATAATATATCTTCAGTATAATATAGTGTAATATAATCCACTGTATAATATATATCTTCAGTATAATATAGTGTAATATAATCCACTGTATAATATATATCTTCAGTATAATATAGTGTAATATAATCCACTGTATAATATATCTTCAGTATAATATAGTGTAATATAATCCACTGTATAATATATATCTTCAGTATAATATAGTGTAATATAATCCACTGTATAATATATATCTTCAGTATAATATAATCCACTGTATAATATATATCTTCAGTATAATATAGTGTAATATAATCCACTGTATAATATATATCTTCAGTATAATATAGTGTAATATAATCCACTGTATAATATATATCTTCAGTATAATATAATTCACTGTATAATATATCTTCAGTATAATATAGTGTAATATAATCCACTGTATAATATATATCTTCAGTATAATATAGAGTAATATAATCCACTGTATAATATATATCTTCAGTATAATATAGAGTAATATAATCCACTGTATAATATATATCTTCAGTATAATATAGAGTAATATAATCCACTGTATAATATATCTTCAGTATAATATAGTGTAATATAATATATATCTTCAGTATAATATAGAGTAATATAATCCACTGTATAATATATATCTTCAGTATAATATAGAGTAATATAATCCACTGTATAATATATCTTCAGTATAATATAGAGTAATATAATCCACTGTAATATATATCTTCAGTATAATATAGTGTAATATAATCTACTGTATAATATATCTTCAGTATAATATAGTGTAATATAATCCACTGTATAATATGTATCTTCAGTATAATATAGTGTAATATAATTCACTGTATAATATATATCTTCAGTATAATATAGTGTAATATAATCCACTGTATAATATATCTTCAGTATAATATAGTATAATATAATCCACTGTATAATATATATCTTCAGTATAATATAGAGTAATATAATCCACTGTATAATATATCTTCAGTATAATATAGTATAATATAATCCACTGTATAATATATATCTTCAGTATAATATAGTGTAATATAATCCACTGTATAATATATATCTTCAGTATAATATAGTGTAATATAATCCACTGTATAATATATATCTTCAGTATAATATAGTGTGATATAATCCACTGTATAATATATATCTTCAGTATAATATAGTGTAATATAATCTATTGTATAATATATATCTTCAGTATAATATAGTGTAATATAATCCACTGTATAATATATATCTTCAGTATAATATAGTGTAATATAATATATTGTATAATATATATCTTCAGTATAATATAGTGTAATATAATCCACTGTATAATATATATCTTCAGTATAATATAGTGTAATATAATCCACTGTATAATATATATCTTCAGTATAATATAGTGTAATATAATCCACTGTATAATATATATCTTCAGTATAATATAGTGTAATATAATTCACTGTATAATATATATCTTCAGTATAATATAGTGTAATATAATCCACTGTATAATATATCTTCAGTATAATATAGTGTAATATAATCCACTGTATAATATATATCTTCAGTATAATATATCTTCAGTATAATATAGTATAATATAATCCACTGTATAATATATATCTTCAGTATAATGTAGTGTAATATAATCCACTGTATAATATATATCTTCAGTATAATATAGTGTAATATAATCTACTGTATAATATATCTTCAGTATAATATAGTGTAATATAATCCACTGTATAATATATATCTTCAGTATAATATAGTGTAATATAATCCACAGTATAATATATATCTTCAGTATAATATAGTATAATATAATCCACTGTATAATATATATCTTCAGTATAATATAGTGTAATATAATCCACTGTATAATATATCTTCAGTATAATATAGTGTAATATAATCCACTGTATAATATATCTTCAGTATAATATAGTGTAATATAATCCACTGTATAATATATATCTTCAGTATAATATAGTGTAATATAATCCACTGTATAATATATCTTCAGTATAATATAGTGTAATATAATCCACTGTATAATATATATCTTCAGTATAATATAGTGTAATATAATCCACTGTATAATATATATCTTCAGTATAATATAGTGTAATATAATCCACAGTATAATATATATCTTCAGTATAATATAGTGTAATGTAATCCACTGTATAATATATATCTTCAGTATAATATAGTGTAATGTAATCCACTGTATAATATATATCTTCAGTATAATATAGAGTAATATAATCCACTGTATAATATATCTTCAGTATAATATAGTGTAATATAATCCACTGTATAATATATATCTTCAGTATAATATAGTGTAATATAATCCACTGTATAATATATCTTCAGTATAATATAGTGTAATATAATCCACTGTATAATATATATCTTCAGTATAATATAGTGTAATATAATCCACTGTATAATATATATCTTCAGTATAATATAGTGTAATATAATCCACAGTATAATATATATCTTCAGTATAATATAGTGTAATGTAATCCACTGTATAATATATATCTTCAGTATAATATAGTGTAATGTAATCCACTGTATAATATATATCTTCAGTATAATATAGTGTAATGTAATCCACTGTATAATATATATCTTCAGTATAATATATCTTCAGTATAATATAGTATAATATAATCCACTGTATAATATATATCTTCAGTATAATGTAGTGTAATATAATCCACTGTATAATATATATCTTCAGTATAATATAGTGTAATATAATCTACTGTATAATATATCTTCAGTATAATATAGTGTAATATAATTCCACTGTTTAATATATATCTTCAGTATAATATAGTGTAATATAATCCACAGTATAATATATATCTTCAGTATAATATAGTATAATATAATCCACTGTATAATATATATCTTCAGTATAATATAGTGTAATATAATCCACTGTATAATATATCTTCAGTATAATATAGTGTAATATAATCCACTGTATAATATATCTTCAGTATAATATAGTGTAATATAATCCACTGTATAATATATATCTTCAGTATAATATAGTGTAATATAATCCACTGTATAATATATCTTCAGTATAATATAGTGTAATATAATCCACTGTATAATATATATCTTCAGTATAATATAGTGTAATATAATCCACTGTATAATATATATCTTCAGTATAATATAGTGTAATATAATCCACAGTATAATATATATCTTCAGTATAATATAGTATAATGTAATCCACTGTATAATATATATCTTCAGTATAATATAGTGTAATGTAATCCACTGTATAATATATATCTTCAGTATAATATAGTGTAATGTAATCCACTGTATAATATATATCTTCAGTATAATATAGAGTAATATAATCCACTGTATAATATATCTTCAGTATAATATAGTGTAATATAATCCACTGTATAATATATATCTTCAGTATAATATAGTGTAATATAATCCACAGTATAATATATATCTTCAGTATAATATAGTATAATATAATCCACTGTATAATATATATCTTCAGTATAATATAGAGTAATATAATCCACTGTATAATATATCTTCAGTATAATATAGTGTAATGTAATCCACTGTATAATATATATCTTCAGTATAATATAGTGTAATGTAATCCACTGTATAATATATATCTTCAGTATAATATAGTGTAATATAATCCACTGTATAATATATATCTTCAGTATAATGTAGTGTAATATAATCCACTGTATAATATATATCTTCAGTATAATATAGAGTAATATAATCCACTGTATAATATATATCTTCAGTATAATATAGTGTAATGTAATCCACTGTATAATATATATCTTCAGTATAATATAGTGTAATGTAATCCACTGTATAATATATATCTTCAGTATAATATAGAGTAATATAATATATTGTATAATATATATCTTCAGTATAATATAGTATAATGTAATCCACTGTATAATATATATCTTCAGTATAATATAGTGTAATGTAATCCACTGTATAATATATATCTTCAGTATAATATAGTGTAATGTAATCCACTGTATAATATATATCTTCAGTATAATATAGTGTAATGTAATATATTGTATAATATATATCTTCAGTATAATATAGTGTAATATAATCCACTGTATAATATATATCTTCAGTATAATATAGTGTAATATAATCCACTGTATAATATATCTTCAGTATAATATAGTGTAATATAATCCACTGTATAATATATATCTTCAGTATAATATAGTGTAATGTAATCCACTGTATAATATATATCTTCAGTATAATATAGAGTAATATAATATATTGTATAATATATATCTTCAGTATAATATAGTGTAATATAATCCACTGTATAATATATATCTTCAGTATAATATAGTATAATATAATCCACTGTATAATATATATCTTCAGTATTATATAGTGTAATGTAATCCACTGTATAATATATATCTTCAGTATAATATAGTGTAATGTAATCCACTGTATAATATATATCTTCAGTATAATATAGTGTAATGTAATCCACTGTATAATATATATCTTCAGTATAATATATCTTCAGTATAATATAGTGTAATATAATCCACTGTATAATATATATCTTCAGTATATGTGTATGATATAATATAGTATAATATAATCTACTTTGTATATGTAATATACAGAGTAAATAATAATTTGATATAATCTACATGATAGTATATATAATACACTGTAATAATGCAGGTTATTATATCCGCTGCCCAGGTCTCAGGATGTATCTAAACCTTCACCACTGGCCTCACATGATGTGCTTGGCGCTCCGGGGCCCCTGCACCCATCATTTACCTTCTCTAGGGCCACATCTTCTTATGAAGTAGGGACATCATTAGCACCAGGATTGTTGTGACCCCGCCCCTGAGGCCCCTGTACAGTGACCCCGCCCCTGAGGACCCTGTACAGTGACCCCCGTCCCTGAGGACCCTGTACAGTGACCCCGCCCCTGCTTACCCTTCTTGTGTGGGGCCTCAGAGAAGCCGTATCCAGGTATGGAGGGACAGATGACCTCGAAGGTGATGCTGGGGTCCAGTCCGTGATTCCCCGGTTCGGTCAGGAGAGGGATAATGCGGTAGAATTCATAGAAGGATCCGGGCCAGCCATGGACCAGGAGGAGGGGGACGGCCTTCTGTCCAGGCTTAAGGTGCGGGGGCTTCACATGGACAAAGTGGACGTCCAGACCTGCGGTGAGATTGTAGAGAGTCAGTGGCGTATTCTGACATTGGGGGGTTTCAGGGACCCTCTCACCGTGGCGCCCTGTATGCTGTCTATAATAATAGTGTGTGCTATACAATCTATTATACCAGGGGGCGCTCACCCTCGATGCGGGTCTTGTAGTGCGGGTATCTGTTGATGGTCTCCACCTGTTGGGCCCAGTCATACGTGTTTCTCCAGTAGGAGACGATCTTCTGGAGCTCTGTACCTGGTAATCCATAATGGAACTGAGCGTCCTCCAGAGGGAAGACATAGCGGGTGTGATCCAGGCGGGCATGCAGATCCTGGAGAGACCACACAAGAGTCAGATGGGAGGAGCTAAGATGTAACTCAGGGGATGGTCCTAAGGCCATATCACAGCTGAGGGTTTGTTACAGTTGACTAGTTTATGTCCCGGCCCAAGATCATGTCTGATGACCCGGACTGACGTTGCTCCAGAATACATGTGCAGCCTTAGTGTGAACATAGCCTGAGTGTGATGAGCATAGCCTCAGCGTGATGAGCATAGCCTCAGCGTGATGAGCATAGCCTCAGCGTGATGAGCATAGCCTCAGCGTGATGAGCATAGCCTCAGTGTGAACAGTGTGATGAGTATAGCCTTAGCGTGATGAGCATAGCCTCACTGTGAACAGTGTGATGAGTATAGCCTTAGCGTGATGAGCATAGCCTCAGTGTGAACAGTGTGATGAGTATAGCCTTAGCGTGATGAGCATAGCCTCAGTGTGAACAGTGTGATGAGTATAGCCTTAGCGTGATGAGCATAGCCTCAGTGTGAACAGTGTGATGAGCATAGCCTCAGTGTGAACAGTGTGATGAGTATAGCCTTAGCGTGATGAGCATAGCCTCAGTGTGAACAGTGTGATGAGTATAGCCTTAGCGTGATGAGCATAGCCTCAGTGTGAACAGTGTGATGAGCATAGCCTCAGTGTGAACAGTGTGATGAGCATAGCCTCAGTGTGAACAGTGTGATGAGCATAGCCTCAGTGTGAACAGTGTGATGAGCATAGCCTCAGTGTGAACAGTGTGACGAGTATAGCCTTAGCGTGATGAGCATAGCCTCAGTGTGAACAGTGTGATGAGCATAGCCTCAGTGTGATGAGCATAGCCTCAGTGTGAACAGTGTGACGAGTATAGCCTTAGCGTGATGAGCATAGCCTCAGTGTGAACAGTGTGACGAGTATAGCCTTAGCGTGAGGAGCATAGCCTCAGTGTGAACATAACCTCAGTGTGATGAGCATAGCCTCAGCGTGAACAGTGTGATGAGTATAGCCTTAGCGTGATGAGCATAGCCTCAGTGTGAACATAACCTCAGTGTGAACATAATCTCAGTGTGATGAACATAGCCTCAGTGTGATGAGCATAGCCTCAGTGTGATGAGCATAGCCTCAGTGTGAACATAACCTCAGTGTGATGAGCATAGCCTCAGTGTCAACATAACCTCAGTGTGATGAGCATAGCCTCAGTGTCAACATAGCCTCAGTGTGATGAGCATAGCCTCAGTGTGATGAGCATAGCCTCAGTGTGAACATAATCTCAGTGTGATGAGCATAGCCTCAGCATGAACAGTGTGATGAGTATAGCCTTAGCGTGATGAGCATAGCCTCAGCGTGAACAGTGTGATGAGTATAGCCTTAGCGTGATGAGCATAGCCTCAGCGTGAACAGTGTGATGAGTATAGCCTCAGTGTGATGAGCATAGCCTCAGTGTGAACATAACCTCAGTGTGATGAGCATAGCCTCAGTGTGATGAGCATAGCCTCAGTGTGAACATAACCTCAGTGTGATGAGCATAGCCTCAGCATGAACAGTGTGATGAGTATAGCCTTAGCGTGATGAGCATAGCCTCAGCGTGAACAGTGTGATGAGTATAGCCTCAGTGTGATGAGCATAGCCTCAGTGTGAACATAACCTCAGTGTGATGAGCATAGCCTCAGTGTGATGAGCATAGCCTCAGTGTGATGAACATATCCTCAGTGTGATGAGCATAGCCTCAGTGTGATGAACATATCCTCAGTGTGATGAGCATAGCCTCAGTGTGAACATAACCTCAGTGTGATGAGCATAACCTCAGTGTGATGAGCATAGCCTCAGTGTGAACATAACCTCAGTGTGATGAGCATAGCCTCAGTGTCAACATAACCTCAGTGTGATGAACATATCCTCAGCGTGAGCATAGCCTGAGTGTGACACTGGCCGGTCATCTCCCTCCTGTCCTGATGGTTTGTTACAATGTGTCAGCGCCCCCTCACCCCCACTCTCCCCGGTACCTTAATATCCTCCTCTGACGCCTCCACACGGAAAGGTCTCACCCCGGTGTCCTCGTTCTTCTGGGGCTTCTCCCCCGGTCCCCACCACCCATCCCCCATCTCTATGGTTTTCTTTCTGCGTCCACATAACATCCAGCAGAGTGCGGCGCCCCCCACAGGAACCAGCGCGCTGTACGGCCAGTGATCATTGAACGCCGACCTACAGGAAGAGAAGAACAAGGATCTACCGAGTATATGACAGATAGTGATATATCCTGCAGACTATTACACCTCTGACCTCTATACAGATCTGCAGAACATTGCTCTGTCCTCTCCTCCTCCTGATACATAGTGATATATCCTGCAGACTATTACACCTCTGACCTCTATACAGATCTGCAGAACATCGCTCTGTCCTCTCTACCTCCTGATACATAGTGATATATCCTGCAGATTATTACACCTCTGACCTCTACAGATCTGCAGAACATCGCTCTGTCCTCTCTACCTCCTGATACATAGTGATATATCCTGCAGATTATTACAACTCTGACCTCTCTACAGATCTGCAGAACATCGCTCTGTCCTCTCTACCTCCTGATACATAGTGATATATCCTGCAGATTATTACACCACTGACCTCTATACAGATCTGCAGAACATCGCTCTGTCCTCTCCACATATACATAGTGATATATCCTGCAGATTATTACACCTCAGACCTCTCTACAGATCTGCAGAACATCGCTCTGTCCTCTCTACCTCCTGATACATAGTGATATATCCTGCAGATTATTACACCACTGACCTCTCTACAGATCTGCAGAACATCGCTCTGTCCTCTCTACCTCCTGATACATAGTGATATATCCTGCAGATTATTACACCTCAGACCTCTCTACAGATCTGCAGAACATCGCTCTTGTCCTCTCTACCTCCTGATACATAGTGATATATTCTGCAGACTATTACACCTCACCTGCCGTTCTCCAGGATTTGCCTCCACATGTTGGAGTCTCCGTTCTTTGCTTGTTCTTCAGGTTTTGCAGCGTCTCCTCCTCTTCCTCTTCCCCTGGGTGTGAATAGTCACTGACTAAGGGTCCGAGAACAATCCCAAAGTGCAAAGTATCACAGACAATTCGCACGCTCTTAAAGGGCCAGTAACCCTGTATGTGCCGGCAGCAATTCTTTGCAGGTGCAGGTAAAATTCAGCGTCTGCGTTCACTTGATACAGGTAACAATTGTTTCGCGCGCTTGCGCACTTCAACGGACCCTTTAAGGGTCCGTTGAAGTGCGCAAGCGCGCGAAACAATTGTCTCTTTTAATGATCTGCATTGTCTGGATACAATATATATGAAGTGTGCAAAGACTAAAAGGTCACAATGCAGTCATACAAAATACATAGAACTTTATTAATCGCAAAAAAAATCACAATGCATTTAAAATATACTTAACCCCTTAAGGACCGGGACAATTTTTATGTTTGCTTTTTCGTTTTTTTTCCCCCTTCTCCTCGCCTCGTAACTATTTTATTATTCCCTCCACAGACCGGTGTGAGGTTTATTGTTCTTGTCGTCGTCATTGTTGTTTTTTGTGCGACCAATTGTACTATGTAATGACGTCGTTATTACATTAGATTTAAATAGATTTTTTTTACACTCAACTTTTTTGGTCAAACGGGAAATAGGAGGATTGTATTGTTATTGGGGGAGGGGCTTAGTCACACTTTGAAATAAATATTTTTTTTTTTTTTACTAATTTTACTTTTTATGTCCCCATAGAAAACTATTTGTAACGATCATTAGATTGCAGATACTGATCAGTGCTGAACATATACAAAGCATTGATCAGTGATATCGGCCATCTACTCCTCTGGTCTGCTAGAGGGCAGGTGCGGGGACCTCTGGTGGCCATTATGGCTCATTGAACCCCTGTTCCGAACGCTGGAGTCGGTGCCGGGAGCTCGTGACGTCATAGCCCCGCCCCTCATGACATCACGCCCCCTCCCATAGACATGCATTGAGGGGGCGGGGGGGTGGACATCATGAGGGGGTGGGGCTATGACGTCACAACCTCCCAGCGCCGACTCCTTTGTTCCAAACACTGAGCAGCGGAGTACCCCTTTAAGCTGCGAGTGGTCTGATCAGTCACCCATAGCCACAATATTGCCTCACATGCTGTGATTAGTACAGCATCTGAGGAGTTAATGGCGGACATCAGCGTGATCTCTGATGTCCGCCATTACTGGTGGGTCTCTGGATGCTGATAGCAGCCGGGACCCGCAGAGCATGAAGCGAGCGCAGCTCCTGAGCTCGCTTCATGTACAGGACGTAACTGGACATTCTGGTGATCTGTAATGCAATATAATCCGAAGGATGGGGGATAAGTTATAGATCACGGGGGGGTCCGAGCGCTGGGGCCCCCGGGATCTCCTGGACGGGGCAGCAGCGGTATGTTGGAAAGGGGGCGTTCCGTCCTCGCATGACGCGGTGGCCAACACCCCCTCTCCATGTACCCCATAGAGATATATATAGAGGGGGCATGTCTGCGGCGGCTTTCTGCTGGGGATGAAACTTCACCACCACAAGGAGGGATACGCCCCCTCCCACCACCACAAGGAGGGACACGCCCCCTCCCACCACCACAAGAAGGGACACGCCCCCTCCCACCACAAGGAAGGACAAGCCCCCTCCCACCACCACCACCACAATGAGGGACACGCCCCCTCCCACCACCACAAGAAGGGACACGCCCCCTCCCACCACCACCACCACAAGGAAGGACAAGCCCCCTCCCACCACCACCACCACAAGGAAGGACAAGCCCCCTCCCACCACCACCACCACAAGGAGGGACACGCCCCCTCCCACCACCACAAGGAGGGACATGCCCCCTCCCACCACCACAACAAGGGACACGCCCCGTCCCACCACCACAAGAAGGAACATGACCCCTCCCACCACCACCACACGGAGGGACACGCCCCCTCCCACCACCACCACAAGGAGGGACACGCCCCCTCCCACCACCACAAGAAGGGACACGCCCCCTCCCACCACCACCACAAGGAGGGACACGCCCCCTCCCACCACCACCACCACCACAAGGAGGGACACGCCCCCTCCCACCACCACCACCACAAGGAGGGACACGCCCCCTCCCACCACCACAAGGAGGGACACGCCCCGTCCCACCACCACCACCACAAGGAGGGACACGCCCCCTCCCACCACCACAAGGAGGGACACGCCCCTTCCCACCACCACCACAAGGAGGGACACGCCCCCCTCCCACCACCACCACCACAAGGAAGGACACGCCCCCTCCCACCACCACCACCACACGGAGGGACACGCCCCCTCCCACCACCACACGGAGGGACACGCCCCCTCCCACCACCACACGGAGGGACACGCCCCCTTCCCCTCATGGGAGTTATAACCCTGTGAGATGAGGGAAAGATGTAAACTAATGGACGTTCACAATGAAGCTGCAGTAACACAAGGACGGTAAATTCACACAGATCAGTCATTTCTAAAATTGCGCCAAATTTATAGCCCGACTTGCGCCTTTTTGTAAATTTGGTGCAGGGAGTTAAAAAGCCGCCAGTGAAAGAAAAGAAGTAAAAAAACACAAACCAAGGGGATTATTCGTAAAAAAATACTCCACTGCGCCAAAATACTGCGCCAAATTTACCCAAGAAAACCCGGATAAATGCTCCATAATTTCCCCCCATGTTCCAAGCCGATCCATTTAAATCCATCTCCCCCAAAAGTTTCGTTTTTTCTGGCGGGATCGGATCATTGCGCTCTCCTGCATGTTGCGTCATATGCGCCAAAAACCACAGGGGGCAACAACAAGGCCCAAGATGAGACCCTAATATTCCTGCAGTACTCACGTGTAAATCCTCCGCCTCCCGAGGGTGTGAACAGCGTCCGATCCGATTTACTGTCCTATATTTTGGGGACACCGTACTCACTGGGGCGGAGCAGCGTTCACCAACCTTTCCCGTACCAGGAGATGCTGAGAGTTGTAGTTCTGCAACAGCTGGACAACAGCTGGAGAGCCGCAAGGCCCTAAAATCTGTTCCTGCTGCCCCCTGTGGTGATGGCCGGTATAACCCTAATCTGTCAGAATATAAATGTGATGACATTGGGGGGGGGGGGTATTTATGAAGCCCTTTACCCTTGTTTTCTGGGGATTATTTGGTGCAAAAATATGGCGCAGTGCGTTTTTTGCGCCTTTTCATTTACGCACATTCCTTTCCTTGGCGGCAGTACGTGCATTTTCAGTCGGGTTTTTGCAGTGGTCAGAAATTTATGCAAATGCGACTTTTTAAAAAGGCGCAAAATTTGGTGAAAACCCTTTAAAAAGGCGCAAATCACCTCCATAAAAAAAAAGTGGCCTAGAAAACACATTACAAGAAGGAGTTAAATATTTATTTCCTATAAAATAAAATATACCGTATTTTTTGCCGTATAGGACGCACTTTTTCTTCCCCAAAAAAGGGGGGGGTTGGTTCGTCTTATACGGTGAATACACCCGTATCGCGGCGGTTCCAGCGGCCATCAACGGCCGGGACCCGCGGCTAATACAGGACATCACCGATCGCAGTGATGCCCTGTATTAACCCTTCAGACGCGGCGATCAAAGCTGACCGCCGCGTCTGAAGCGAAAGTGACACTAAGGCTGGGTTCACACCACATTTTTCAAATACGCTAACCGTATCCGGTTTTCCGCAAAAAAACGTATCCGACCGTATCCGAAACCGTATGCATAGAGAATGCATTGTAAACCGTATTCCCAATGTTGTGTACGGTTCCATCCGTTTTGCCTCGGATACGGTTTTGCCGATTTTTCAACCATAGGCAAAAACGCTGTCGATCACGTTTTTGCCTCCGGTTGGAAAACCGTATGCGGTTCTTTTAACATTGTTGTCTATGAGAACCGTATGCAGAATTTCAGAATACGGTTGCACGCGGTTTTTCTAATCCGTTTTTGGAGTTGACACATGCGCAGATTGGAATTTCAATAGAACAATAGTAACTTTATTAAATTGCTGGAAAACTAATTCCAACAAAATAGCAAAACCGTTGTGAAAAAACTGATGCAAACGGATAGAACCGTACGGGGAAAAACCGTATACGTTTTAATTTGGAGTCATACGGTTGTATACGGTTGCATACGGTTTTTGCCATACGTTTTTTAGCGGAAAACCGTATACGGTAACCGTATTTGAAAAACGTGGTCTGAACCCAGCCTAACCCGGCTGCACCGGGAGGGACCTTACCTGCCTCCTCGGTGTCTGCTCCGTGCCGGGATCCCCTGCACAGTCGGTGCTCTCCTTCGTCGTCATCACATCGTCGCGCACGCCGTCCCGTCATCCAATAGGAGCGCCGTGCGTAGCAACGTGATGGCGGCGACGGAGAGCGAGGATGCCGGGCAGCAGAGACGTTCCGGAGCGACGGGGACAGGTGAGTATAACCTCCAATACCAGTGGTCTTCAACCTGCGGACCTCCAGATGTTGCAAAACTACAACTCCCAGCATGCCCGGACAGCCGTTGGCTGTCCGGGCATGCTGGGAGTTGTAGTTTTGCAACATCTGGAGGTCCGCAGGTTGAAGATCACTGTGACCTATACTGTACATTGTATTCTAGATTTTCCTCATTTAAAATTGGGTGCGTCTTATATGCCGGAGCGTCCTATAGGGCGAAAAATACGTAAATACGCGGCAAATACGCCAGGTGGGAACGTACGCTTAAAGGGATATTCCAGGAAAAAACTTTTTTATATATATCAACCGGCTCCAGAAAGTTAAACAGATTTGTAAATTACTTCTATTAAAAAATCTTAATCCTTTCAGTACTTATGAGCTTCTGAAGTTAAGGTTGTTCTTTTCTGTCTAAGTCCTCTCTGATGACACGTGTCTCGGGAACCGCCCAGTTTAGAAGCAAATCCCCATAGCAAACCTCTTCTAAACTGGGCGTTTCCCGAGACAGGTGTCATCAGAGAGCACTTAGACAGAAAAGAACAACCTTAACTTCAGAAGCTCATAAGTACTGAAAGGATTAAGATTTTTTTTAATAGAAGTAATTTACAAATCTGTTTAACTTTCTGGAGCCGGTTGATATATATAAAAAAAAAAAAAAAGTTTTTTCCTAGAATACCCCTTTAAAGTCTGAAAGAGCTTCCTGTACGGTGGGGTAATTCACACACATTTCTGAAATTGCACCAAATTTAGAGCCCAACTTGCGCCTTTTTGTAATTTGGTGCAGGGAGTTAAAATGCCGCCCATAAAAAAAAGGAGTAAAAAAGCTCACCCCACAGGCATTACTCATAATCCCCCCATTGTACATAGCTGTAGGTGCTCCTGATAGGAGTTGGGGTCTATTCACACAGAGAATAAAGCCCATAGACGTCTATAGGATTCCGCACTCCTAAGCACAAGCGGAATTTCAGAAGTGGAGTGTGGAATCCTATACACGTCTATGGGCTTTCATTTGGGTTAACCCTTTACAGTCCTGCAACATTTAGAAGAGTTGAAAACATTTTGCTTTGTAAGATTTTTTTCAGGGCATGCTGGGAGTTGTAGTTCCTCCACAATTTAGGAGCCACAGGTCGGGGATAACAGGTAAAGCACCTTATTAGTCGCTGACTACAGACTCGTCATCATGAGGGTGGCAGATATCACTCTCCTGCAGTGACAGAAATGATCATAATATGAATGGGCCGAATTCTTCTCACAGCTGGGGATTTGTTATCACGTATCAGTGCAGACAATCCTCTGTGAGCTCAACACATTATCAGCACTGGTCTCCTCCCTCTGCTGTTTCTTACAGTGTATCAGTGCAGACAATCCTCTGTGAGCTCAACACATTATCAGCACTAGTCTCTTTCCTCTCCTGTTTGTTACAGTGTATCAGTGCAGACAATCCTCTGTGAGCTCAACACATTATCAGCACTAGGCTCTTTCCTCTCCTGTTTGTTACAGTGTATCAGTGCAGACAATCCTCTGTGAGCTCAACACATTATCAGCACTAGTCTCTTTCCTCTCCTGTTTGTTACAGTGTATCAGTGCAGACAATCTGTGAGCTGAACACATTATCAGCACTGGTCTCTTTCCTCTCCTGTTTGTTACAGTGTATCAGTGCAGACAATCCTCTGTGAGCTGAACACATTATCAGCACTAGGCTCTTTCCTCTCCTGTTTGTTACAGTGTATCAGTGCAGACAATCCTCTGTGAGCTCAACACATTATCAGCACTGGTCTCCTCCCTCTGCTGTTTGTTACAGTGTATCAGTGTGGACAATCCTCTGTGAGCTGAACACATTATCAGCACTGGTCTCTTTCCTCTCCTGTTTGTTACAGTGTATCAGTGCAGACAATCCTCTGTGAGCTGAACACATTATCAGCACTGGTCTCTTTCCTCTCCTGTTTGTTACAGTGTATCAGTGCAGACAATCCTCTGTGAGCTCAACACATTATCAGCACTGGTCTCCTCCCTCTGCTGTTTGTTACAGTGTATCAGTGTGGACAATCCTCTGTGAGCTGAACACATTATCAGCACTGGTCTCTTTCCTCTCCTGTTTGTTACAGTGTATCAGTGCAGACAATCCTCTGTGAGTGAAACACATTATCAGCACTGGTCTCTTTCCTCTCCGGTTTGTTACAGTGTATCAGTGCAGACAATCCTCTGTGAGCTGAACACATTATCAGCACTGGTCTCTTTTCCTTTGCTGTTTGTTACAATGTATCAGTGCAGACAATCCTCTGTGAGCTGAACACATTATCAGCACTAGGCTCTTCCCTCTCCTGTTTGTTACAGTGTATCAGTGCAGACAATCCTCTGTGAGCTGAACAAATTATCAGCACTAGGCTCTTCCCTCTCCTGTTTGTTACAGTGTATCAGTGCAGACAATCCTCTGTGAGCTGAACACATTATCAGCACTGGTCTCTTTCCTCTCCTGTTTGTTACAGTGTATCTGTGCAGACAATCCTCTGTGAGCTGAACACATTATCAGCACTAGGCTCTTCCCTCTCCTGTTTGTTACAACGTATCAGTGCAGACAATCCTCTGTGAGCTCAACACATTATCAGCACTGGTTTCTTTCCTCTCCTGTTTGTTACAGTGTATCAGTGCAGACAATCCTCTGTGAGCTGAACACATTATCAGCACTGGTCTCTTTCCTCTCCGGTTTGTTACAGTGTATCAGTGCAGACAATCCTCTGTGAGCTGAACACATTATCAGCACTGGTCTCTTTTCCTTTGCTGTTTGTTACAGTGTATCAGTGCAGACAATCCTCTGTGAGCTGAACACATTATCAGCACTAGGCTCTTTCCTCTCCTGTTTGTTACAGTGTATCAGTGCAGACAATCCTCTGTGAGCTCAACACATTATCAGCACTGGTCTCTTTCCTCTCCTGTTTGTTACAGTGTATCAGTGTGGACAATCCTCTGTGAGCTGAACACATTATCAGCACTGGTCTCTTTTCCTTTTCTGTTTGTTACAGTGTATCAGTGCAGACAATCCTCTGTGAGCTGAACACATTATCAGCACTAGGCTCTTCCCTCTCCTGTTTGTTACAGTGTATCAGTGCAGACAATCCTCTGTGAGCTGAACAAATTATCAGCACTAGGCTCTTCCCTCTCCTGTTTGTTACAGTGTATCAGTGCAGACAATCCTCTGTGAGCTGGACACATTATCAGCACTGGTCTCTTTCCTCTCCTGTTTGTTACAGTGTATCTGTGCAGACAATCCTCTGTGAGCTGAACACATTATCAGCACTAGGCTCTTCCCTCTCCTGTTTGTTACAACGTATCAGTGCAGACAATCCTCTGTGAGCTCAACACATTATCAGCACTGGTTTCTTTCCTCTCCTGTTTGTTACAGTGTATCAGTGCAGACAATCCTCTGTGAGCTGAACACATTATCAGCACTGGTCTCTTTCCTCTCCTGTTTGTTACAGTGTATCAGTGCAGACAATCCTCTGTGAGCTCAACACATTATCAGCACTGGTCTCTTTCCTCTCCTGTTTGTTACAGTGTATCTGTGCAGACAATCCTCTGTGAGTGAAACACATTATCAGCACTGGTCTCTTTCCTCTCATGTTTGTTACAGTGTATCAGTGCAGACAATCCTCTGTGAGCTCAACACATTATCAGCACTGGTCTCTTTCCTCTCCTGTTTGTTACAGTGTATCTGTGCAGACAATCCTCTGTGAGTGAAACACATTATCAGCACTGGTCTCTTCCCTCTCCTGTTTGTTACAATGTATCAGTGCAGACAATCCTCTGTGAGCTCAACACATTATCAGCACTGGTCTCTTTCCTCTCCTGTTTGTTACAACGTATCAGTGCAGACAATCCTCTGTGAGCTCAACACATTATCAGCACTGGTTTCTTTCCTCTCCTGTTTGTTACAGTGTATCAGTGCAGACAATCCTCTGTGAGCTGAACACATTATCAGCACTGGTCTCTTTCCTCCCCTGTTTGTTACAGTGTATCAGTGCAGACAATCCTCTGTGAGCTCAACACATTATCAGCACTGGTCTCTTTCCTCTCCTGTTTGTTACAGTGTATCTGTGCAGACAATCCTCTGTGAGTGAAACACATTATCAGCACTGGTCTCTTTCCTCTCATGTTTGTTACAGTGTATCAGTGCAGACAATCCTCTGTGAGCTCAACACATTATCAGCACTGGTCTCTTTCCTCTCCTGTTTGTTACAGTGTATCTGTGCAGACAATCCTCTGTGAGTGAAACACATTATCAGCACTGGTCTCTTTCCTCTCCTGTTTGTTACAGTGTATCTGTGCAGACAATCCTCTGTGAGCTCAACACATTATCAGCACTAGTCTCTTTCCTCTCCTGTTTGTTACAGTGTATCAGTGCAGACAATCCTCTGTGAGCTGAACACATTATCAGCACTGGTCTCTTGTCCTTTGCTGTTTGTTACAGTGTATCAGTGCAGACAATCCTCTGTGAGCTGAACACATTATCAGCACTGGTCTCTTTTCCTTTGCTGTTTGTTACAGTGTATCAGTGCAGACAATCCTCTGTGAGCTGAACACATTATCAGCACTGGTCTCTTTCCTCTCCTGTTTGTTACAGTGTATCAGTGCAGACAATCCTCTGTGAGCTGAACACATTATCAGCACTGGTCTCTTTCCTCTCCTGTTTGTTACAGTGTATCAGTGCAGACAATCCTCTGTGAGCTGAACACATTATCAGCACTGGTCTCTTTCCTCTCCTGTTTGTTACAGTGTATCTGTGCAGACAATCCTCTGTGAGCTCAACACATTATCGCACTGGTCTCTTTCCCCTCCTGTTTGTTACAGTGTATCAGTGCAGATAAGATGTATGGGTCGGGGATGATTTATCTGCGGGGTAGGGCTGACATTCGGAGTGTGCGTTGTTCGGCCGCACCTAGCCCTGGCAGCCCGTAACCAGCGCAGTGTGTTTGCAGTGCACACAGAAACACTGTGCAGAAGCTGCAGCTGAGAACAGCGAGATGCTGACATTCTGCGCCAGGATCCCTGACAGGCAGCGGCGGACATGACAGGTCTGTGAGCCCCTGAGATCTCCCCATCTCCTCCAACACTCCCGGGGGCACTCAGCTTTTCCTAACTCCTGAACGACAAATAACCCCCCCCCCCCCCCAAACTCCTGCCATATTGTATTGCTGTTGTGCACTTTAACCTGCGCACACATCTTTTCTTTGACTTTTTTTTTATCCTAAACAAAAACCTGCCCCTCATTTTTCTACAATGCAGTTTTTTCCCCAAAAATATAGTGAAGGAGATTTATCAAGTTCCGTAGTAGATTTTTTTCCGTAAAAAAAAAAAAAGCACGTGCGACTTTTCTATACATGCTGCGACTTTTTGATTTTTGCTTCTTCCAAAGCCCATTTCTGAAATCTGCTCACGTAGTAATATTATTTTTTATTATCAAGTGGTCATGTACTTATCAAATGCGATAGTCGCTATTTATGAAGAAAAAAAGTCGCATATGCATTCCGGGTCCCACCTGGCTTTACCACTTTAACAACTGTTCTTGTTCTGCATCATGAAACAAAGCTACTACATTAAAGGGGTACTCCGGTGGAAAACTTTTTTTTTATTTTTATTTTTTTTAAATCAACTGGTGCCAGAAAGTTAAACAGATTTGTAAATTACTTCTATTAGAAAATCTTAATCCTGCCAGTACTTATTAGCTGCTGAATACTACAGAGGAAATTCTTTTCTTTTTGGAACCCAGAGCTCTCTGCTGACATCACAGCCACAGTGCTCTCTGCTGACATCTCTGTCCATTTTAGGAACTGTCCAGAGCAGCATATGTTTTCTATGGGGATTTGTCTCCTACTCTGGACCGTTCTTAAAATGGACAGAGGTGTCAGCAGAGAGCACTGTGGTCATGATGTCAGCAGAGAGCTCTGTGTTCCAAAAAGAAAAGAATTTCTTCTGTAGAATTCAGCAGCTAATAAGTACAGGAAGGATTAAGATTTTTTAATAAAAGTAATTTACAAATCTGTTTAACTTTCTGGCACCAGTTGATAAAAAAAAAAAAAACTTTTCCACTGGAGTACCCCTTTAATGTTAATTATAGAAATAATTAATTACATAACTAATAACTATTCATTTTGAGGTTGAAAATACACACTGCGCACCTTGTTAATTTTAGGACACGTACATGCTGGAGCACCCACTAAATAAAAAAGTGAATGTTGTGTTAAAATAGAATAAAAAATAAGAATTTTTACAGACTACGTAAATTTCTTCTTAAAAAACAGAACCCTCCATAGTAATACAGCTTCATGCACATTTTGGGGTGGGTAACGTACCGAGCCGTTCTTTTTTGTGGCTTCACTATTGTTTATGTGCCTGTTGGTGCTGCGCTGTCTTCCTTCTTGACGTAAACTCCGGCCTCAGCGCAGTGATGCGAGACTCCGCCCACCAACGTCCCAAAAATGCGGGCTCAAAATTAAACAAAAAAGCCTCCGGAGTACGGATATTCATGGTGCGGCATAGAATGTTTTTAATATTTTTAACATTTCTGAGGAGGGTGGATGGGTTGTTGCGGTATAGTTGGAGTGCAGCTATTTAGTGCGAGGCCTGCCAGTCAGGGTGTCACTGATGCGGTGCACCCCCGCTCCCGGTCACTCTCTGGCAACGCTACTGGTAATAAAGGGTAGATAAAGAACTCCGGATATTAACATAAGAGAAAACTTTTCTGCTTTAGGGTACGTTCACACGAGCGGATTTTTTTGCGGGTTTTCCGCTGCGTATTTGAAAGTGGGCGGGCTCTTCTCGGCTGTCCGCAGCAGATTTTCTGCGGTGGAATTTACGCTGCGGAAAATCCGCCGCAGTCCCTACTGACTTCAATGGGGCTTGCGGCGGATTTTCCGCAGCCTAAATTCCACCGCGGAAAATCTGCTGCAGACAGCCGTGAAGAGCCCGCCCACTTTCAAATACGCAGCGGAAAAGCTGCAAAAAAAAAATCCGCTCGTGTCAACATACCCTTAAAAAATGTTTTTGGTAAGCGGGTTTCCCGGGTTTTGCTTACGTTTGATTTATTTATCAAGGCCGTGCAACTGTTTGATAAATAGGTCGCATTTAAGCAAAAGTAAGTAAAAAAGAAGAAATTGCCATAGAAAAGCCAAACGCTTAAAAAGAATGATAAATCTCCTCGTATTAATATAGGCTTTTTTTTTTTTTTTTTTTAGTTTGGCGTTTTATCCCCTGTGTTTTTTCTCAATACAGGTCATGTGATTTCTATAGAAGAATTGTGGGTAAAAAAAAAAAAAAAAAAACTCCCATTTACCGTACAGGCGCTTTTTTTCTGGAGTTTTTTTTTTTTTTTCCCCTACCCATAGAAGTCAATGGGAGGTAAAACATCAGCGTCACTATAGGGGGAACCAAAAAAATCACGTGGGCCTGGTGTTTCATATTTCCGCGAGACCCGTTCACACTGCGGAATTTCCGCGGCGGACAATTCTGCGCTGAAATTGTTCCCTGCAAAGAAAGTACATGTTGATTCTTTGCGCGGAAGTCCGTGAGCACTGCATAGTGATCAATGATGACGGCTCAGTGCCCCGCGGCCCTAGCGCCGAAGTATCTTCGGCGGAGGCCGCCAGGTGGAATCTCCGCTCGCGGAATTCAGCGAGCGGAGATTCCGCAATGTGAACGCACCCATAAGGAGAAAACACATGCTAAAAATGGATGTTACTGTATGCCAGTGTTTCCCAACCAGAGCGCCTCCAGCTGTTGCAAAACTAAAACTCCCAGCATGCCCAGACAGCCAAAGGCTGTCTGGGCATGCTGGGAGTTGTAGTTTTGCAATAACTGAAGGCAAATTGAATGGGAAACACTGGTGTACACCATTACAGCTGAAGCCGTTTCCTATTGACTTACATAAAATAAAATAAAAATGGACGGCAACAAATAATATTTGGGTGTACACAATTGCGCAGTTTACAACGGTTTTGCATACAGTGAAATTCCACAAACAGTGAAGCCAAAAAAAAAAAAAAAAAGACTCTGGGGGACATATATCAATCCTCGAACAACGGAGCAGTCGCCCATAGCAACCAATCAGATTCCAGCCTGTAGCAACCTATCAAATTCCATCTTCCACTTATCAGTTACCCATAGCAACCAGTCAGATTACAGCTTTCTAGTCATTAGTCGCCCATAGCAACCAGTCAGATTACAGCTTTTTAGTCATTAGTCGCCCATAGCAACCAGTCAGATTACAGCTTTTTAGTCATCAGTTGCCCATAGCAACCAGTCAGATTACAGTTTTTTAGTCATTAGTCGCCCATAGCAACCAGTCAGATTACAGCTTTTTAGTCATCAGTTGCCCATAGCAACCAGTCAGATTACAGCTTTTTAGTCATTAGTCGCCCATAGCAACCAGTCAGATTACATCTTTTTAGTCATTAGTCGCCCATAGCAACCAGTCAGATTACAGCTTTTTAGTCATTAGTCACCCATAGCAACCAGTCAGATTCCAAGTTTTAGTCATTAGTCACCCATTGCAACCAGTCAGATTCCAAGTTTTAGTTACCAGTTGTCCATAGCGACCAGATTCCAGCTTTCAGTTGCTCATAGCAACCAATCAGATTCCATCTTCCTGTTAGCAGTTACCTGTATCAACCAGTCAGATTTCATATTTTATTTCTCAGTTGCCCATAGCAACCAGATTACAGTTTATTAGTCATCACTTGTCCATAGCAACCAGTCAGATTACCGCTTTTTAGTCATCAGTTGCCCATAGCAACCAGTGAGATTACCGCTTTTTAGTCATCAGTTGCCCATAGCAACCAGTGAGATTACAGCTTTTTAGTCATCAGTTGCCCATAGCAACCAGTGACATTACAGCTTTATAGTCATCAGTTGCCCATAGCAACCAGATCAGATTCCAGATTGTATCTTTCCGAGGCCTTTTTAAAGCAGGAATCTGGTTGGTTACTATGGACACCTGACAAATGATAGGAATTGTATTGGTTGCTATGGGCAACAGGTTCCTGGTTATTTTTTGGGCAACGACAGAGAGACGGGTGGAAAGTTCCAGATATAAGGGTGATGTCTGACGATTCCATCTCTCTCCGCAGCGCCGGACGTCCACGAGGCAGAACTGGAGGAACTCCTCATATACGACGACCTCTTCCTGGAATATTTCAACACTTTTCTCGCCCTTTCTGTGAGTTACATCCACCATGACCGAAATCTCTATTCCAATCTCAATGTCACTGAATGGAAACCCTTCCCCGTCCCCCATCGGCCCTATAGTTTTTGTCAAATATTCTCGTTCCCAATTTTCTGTTACTTGGAAACGGTCAACAAGCAGGTAAGACCAGGATGCCTCCAGCTGTTGCAAAACTACAACTCTCAGCATGCCCGGACAGCCGTTGGCTGTCCGGGCATGCTGGGAATTGTAGTTTTGTAACAGCTGGAGGTCCACTCTTTAAAGAACACTAGAATAGATCATAAATGGCTGATAACAGACGGCAATAGATATTCTCCTGTCCTCTAGTCATCACCCCCGCTGCCTGGAATGGCTGATAACAGAGAACAATAGGTTTGCGTTCACTTATACACCGTACTCTGAGAGGACATAGCCCGCAGGTGCGCTGTCCCTTTAAGTCTGACTCTCAGTCATGTAGGTAAACAGAGGTAGATGACTGTGTATTGTGCACCGTGGGCCGGGGATTAGGCGAGGGGTCGGGTGTGGTGACCCGTGGCGCCAGGTATGTGGTTGTACATTAAACAGACACTTCAGACGGATCGCCATAATAACACAATAGATAAGGCAACAAATCGGGGCAGACCCAGGCCATGAACCATAGCAACCCCTGCCCCAGCCAAAACTGCGCACATCCGGCCCTGCTCAGTCATCCGCCATCTTCTTTAATTCTTTCAGTATTTTATGATAACTGATACAGGGACGATCATTAACATATATATATATATATATATATATATATATATATATATATCAACTGGCTCCAGAAAGTTAAACTGATTTGTAAATTACTACTATTAAAAAATTTTAATCCTTCCAATAATTATCAGCTGCAGAAGTTGAGTTGTTCTTTTCTGTCTGGTAACAGTGCTCTCTGTTGACATCTCTGTCTGTCTAGGGAACTGCACAGAGTAGAAGAGGTTTGCTATGGGGATTTGCTTCTACTCTGGACAGTTCCCGAGACACGTGTCATCAGAGAGCACTTAGACAGAAAAGAACAACTCAACTTCAGCAGCTCATAAGTACTGAAAGGATTTTTTAATAGAAGTAATTTACAAATCTGTTTAACTTTCTGGAGCCAGTTGATATATATATTTAAAAAAAAAAGTTTTTTTCCTGGATAACCCCTTTAATAGGCTATTACCTAGTATCTATGGTGGTGTAGAGAAGTTTAGGTTTAATATCCAATATCTCTGGTGGCCTAGAGAGATTTTGGGGTTAAAATCTAGCATCTCTGGTGGTCTGCAGATGTTAAGCAGTCAATATGTATTATCCCTGGTGGTCTAGAGAGGTTAATACCTAGTATCCCTTTTGGTCTAGAGAGGTTTGGGGGTTAATATCTTGTAACAGATGTTTAGCAGTTAATATGTATTAATATGTATTATCCCTGGTGGTCTAGACGGGTGTAGGGGAAATATCTAGTATCTCTGGTGGTCTAAAGAGGTTAAGGGATTAATGTCTAGTTTCTCTGGTAGTCTATACAGGTTTAGGGGTTAAAATCTAGTATCCCTGGTGGTCTAGAGAAGTTTAGGGGTCTAATACATTGTGTAACCCTGGTGGTCCAGAGAGGTGTAGGGGTTCATATTTAGTACATAGGGCTCCAGCCGCCCAGCCTAGGGTTACATGACAGGATTGTGTCCGCCTGCAGCCACCACTAGAGGGAGCTCACTGCCGGCTGATGTATACGGGGCTCCATCTCTTCCCATCTCCTCAGGCCTTCCCAGTGAGGACCAACTATGACCGGCTGACGGGAAACGTTCAGGATGTGGACGGGACGTTACAGGATCGGGCCCAGGACTACGGCGCCGACGACCTACAGAGGGAGGCCACACTGTTCTGGCTGCGGCAGGAGCGCCTCGCGCTGTTCAGCAGGTGAGCACAGGGCAGTAATGGGGGGTGGGGGCATCAAATACCCCAAAACTGCCACCGACACAGAGGAGAGCCGCGTGCCCGCCCCCTCCTCCTCCCCCGCCTACAGCGCACGGGTCATGTGACTTTCTTACTTCTAATATACTTTTTTCCTTAATGCTGTCAGAGGCTGAAAACCTCGTCCTGCTCACATCTGAGGGTTTGTTACCATGTATCAGCGCACACTATGTGAGAAAACACAGCAGCAGCACAACTCTCCCTCCGGTAGCTTATAGCTACACTAATACACTGTGACAAGACCTCAGCTGTGGGAGCAGGACAAGGCTGGGATGGGTAAATAATGGCTTCCATTCACTGACATGGAGCGCAGATCTTAAAAAAGATTAGAAACTGAAATACAAAGCGTATTAGAAAGTTGCAAAAACTTTTTATTAAACAAATAATGATTCCTTTACCGAAGACTTGACCGTCCCTTTAAGACAACTGAGTGCTTAACCCCTCCCAGTCCATTAGGCCACACCCACACTTCAGCACTGATGCCTGTTCCATGAAAACTCTCATGACTTCTTCTTCATTCTTTTTTAGGTCTCCGCTCTATTTAGAATACAAGTTGGCCAAGTTACTAGTGCGCCCCCTGGAGGATCGGCAGCCTGGGAGCCGCTACAGCATTCGCGGGTACAGCCGCCAGACGGACAGCGCCGCCCTGTCTACCGGTCACTGCTCAGCGGCCCCTCAGGGACTCAGTAGCCCCAGTATCTTGCTGGGGCTGCCAGGACCTGAAGGAAGTTTCCCAAATCGGGTTCACAGCACCCCGGCCGCTCCAGGTGATTATAGCGTTAACCGGTCATCATGTATCGGGTCATTGTGTAAAAGTCTGCGCAAAACTTACAGCAATATGTAACGTTAATATCAAGCGGGCGCTGGCTGTTCATTATAGGTGACATATGGTTGGGATCAAAGATAACTCAGATCTCGGCCATTTAGCCCTTTAGATGCTGTGGTCAATAACAACTGCGGCATCTAGGTGGTTAAACCAACCATTAACTTGTTCTGATCCCTTAGAGCCAAAGTCTCCAAACTGTGGACCTCCAGCTACTGCAAAACTACAACTCCCAGCAGATTCAACATGTTTCCCATCACTAACTGTCATCAGGGACAGTAAGGCTCTAATATTAGATTGTCCCTGATGACGCAGTTGGTAGTGAGAAACATGTCGAGAGGTTTTGATAGCGGGTTTACTTTTACTAAAGCAGTGGTTTCCAAATTGTGCACCTCCAGATGTGGCAAAACTACAACTCCCAGCATGCCTGGACAGCAGTTGGCTGTAATCGCACTGAGCCAAAGAATAAAGTTCACTAATACCATAAACACCCTACAAATGGAACCCAACCCCCCTCCTACCAAAGCAAAACTGCATTTTTTTTTTTTTTTACATTTTACCCCACAAGTTTTTTGGGTTTTACAATAAAAATATGAGGTAAAATAAAAAATGGCAATAAAATATACAACATGTTCAACCAAAAAATAGGGACCTTATTAGTATATATACTTTGTCGCACGTGGTTTAGTTTTTGCATCTTCCTATTATACTGCGGTATCTATAGTGAATTATTGGCTCTTTATAATTCTGTCCCCTGATGAACCCTCAACATTTTATGGAGGAAATCTGTTGGGATTAGGTGCTTTTGTGATGAAATTGGGGGGTCGTATCTGACGCATTTTATTATGATTCTTCTACCATTTTACTGCATGTTATCGGCTCTGTTGGTCATCTAACGTCTTATTTTGCACAAATTTGCTTTATCTTAAAGGGGTACTCCGCTGCTCAGCGCTTGGAACAAAATGTTCCGAATGCTTAGAGCCGACACCGGGAGCTCATGACGTAATAACCCCTCATGACGTCACGCCCCGCCCCCTCAATGCAAGTCAATGGGAGGGGGCGTGACAGTCGTCACGCCCCCTCCCATAGACTTGCATTGAGGGGGCGGGGCGTGATGTCATGAGAGGGCGGGGCTATAGACTAAAAGTGTCCTCTACAGGTCACATGACAGCCCCCCGAATATTACAGCATCAGTGATTGGTCTGTGTTCTCTCCTTACAGGATATGAATCGGACACGTATAGATTGTCGCTCCTGGCGCAGTACGGAGACGCCATCATACGGCTCTGCCAACCTCACAGCCCTCAGGGGGTGGACAGCGACCTCTACGGCCCCTTCACTCACAGTGAGGCCAATGGTGAGGAGCGGCCACGACATCTCTGATTATTATCTACTCCGAGGAGGACACTGCCGGGTCTGAGGGATTCGGGGATGTCAGAGGCATCGGGGCATTTAAAGGGCCGGTTTGGATTTTTCTTTTTATTTATTTTTTTATTTTGTTTTTATTAAGGTTTTTTTTCATAAACCGTAAAAAATTACAAACAATACAAGTAAAATGTGTGATTAAAGAGAACGAACAACTATGGCAAATGTAAAAAGGGTCAAAGAAGCCAATAACAAAAAAGTCCATGACTAAGATGAGACAGGACAAGACGTGACGAGACAGGAGACAGGAGGAGGGGAGGGGGGATGGGTAGTAAGGTAGGAGGCGTGGTCTTGATTAGGGTAGTGTTGCCAGGAAAACCACACCACTTTTATTTCTATCTACACCTGATGAGTGGGCGGGCCTTCCTGCTGTGATGTCAGAGCTGTGCTGTGCACCTTGGGCCAATCAGATGTGTCTCTCTGCTGCTCCTCCTCCCCTCTCACAGCAGTCAGACTCTGCAGCTGCATCTCCCCTCCTTAATACATAGTATCCATTGTGGTGTAGTCACGTTTAATACATACTGTAGTATTCCTAGTGGTCTGAAGAGGTTTAGGGGTTAATACATAGTATCCCTGGTGGTCTGAAGAGGTTTATGGGATGATGCCTAGTATCTCTGGTGGTCTAGTGAGGTTTAGGGGTTAATACATAGTATCCCTGGTGGTCTAGTGAGGTTTAGGGGTTAATACATAGTATCTCTGGTGGTCTAGTGAGGTTTAGGGGTTAATACATAGTATCCCTGGTGGTCTGGGGACGTTTAGGGGTTAATACATAGTATCCCTGGTGGTCTGAAGAGGTTTTGGGGTTAATACATAGTATCCCTGGTGGTCTGGAGACGTTTAGGAGTTAATACATAGTATCCCTGGTGGTCTGGGGACATTTAGGGGTTAATACAAAGTATCCCTGATGGTCTGAAGAGGTTTTGGGCATAATACATAGTATCCCTGGTGGTCTGGGGGCATTTAGGGGTTAATACAAAGTATCCCTGGTGGTCTGAAGAGGTTTTGGGGTTAATACATAGCATCCCTGGTGGTCTGGAGACGTTTAGGAGTTAATACATAGTATCCCTGGTGGTCTGGGGACATTTAGGGGTTAATACAAAGTATCCCTGATGGTCTGAAGAGGTTTTGGGCATAATACATAGTATCCCTGGTGGTCTGGGGACATTTAGGGGTTAATACAAAGTATCCCTGGTGGTCTGAAGAGGTTTTGGGGTTAATACATAGTATCCCTGGTGGTCTGGAGACGTTTAGGGGTTAATACATAGTATCCCTGGTGGTCTGGGGACATTTAGGGGTTAATACAAAGTATCCCTGGTGGTCTGAAGAGGTTTT